>NC_057829.1:28029166-28330378 GCF_910594005.1 Cervus elaphus | reverse complement strand
AAATGAACTAACTTTATTAGGAATTGATCATGAGTTGCGGAGGATAGGTTTTGGCCCATAATTTATACTTCCATAGGCTTGAACAGCCTACATACATACAATGTAGGTTTCTATTCAACCTCTGAATTTTAAAGCTTTTCTTCTATTTTAAAATCCACCACCCATAACCTTCAGTTCAACATAATTCCATGATACTTAAGAACTTCCCTGGTAGCTCAGTGGTAAAGAATCTAACTGCTAATGCAGGAGACGCAGATTCAATCCCTGGGTCGGGAAGATCCCCTGGCGGAGGAAATGGTAACGCACTCCAGTATTCTTGCCTGAAAAATCCCATGGACAGAGGAGCCTGGCAGGCGACAGCCCATGGGGTTGCAAAGAGTCAGGCATGACTTTGCCTTTGGGGTTTGCAAAGAGTCAGACATGACTGAGCACACACGCATGAAGGTTGCCAACAGCAACATGGTGCTTGACTTCCATGTACATATTGGGAGGTTAAGAAAAATCACTGTATCAGGAAAGGAGGAAAAGAATTTCTGACAATAAGCTTCAGGAGACATAAATGTGTAACTTACTTTGGTAACCTCTTGAAGTATATACACATGAACATTTCCAGTAAATATAGGAAACTTTTGATCAATAGTTATAAGCTGTATATCCTGTGTTGGCTGTGGTCAGAGAATCCAAAGTCATATCCTCAAAGTTTATATTGCTGCTGGGTACCCCAGTAGCATAGTTGAATCTAAATATGGTGATACAGAGATATTATCATTTAAGAGGAGCCTCTAGCAACTGTAAGAGACCTAACACAGTGCTTCTCCCACTTTATGGGGCATAAGGACAGCCTGGAAAACTTGTCAAAGCAAATTATTAGTCCCCACCCCAGAGATTCTGACTCAGGAGGTCTAGAGTGGCATGGAAAAATTTGCATTTCTGATGTGCATTTAGGTGAGAGGAGAGTTGCCTATCCAAGGACCATGCATTGAGTAGTACTGATATAAGGAATCTGTGAATTAAAAAGTTCACAAATTCTTAACATTAATCACGTTCATGTCTGAGTGCAAATCTGATGACTGTAGAAGGTACACTCCAGAGAAAGGAGAAACTGGCAAAAGGTATGAATTTCTTAGATAGATAGAACCAAGACTCTTAGAATAGTAAAAAACTATAAATATAGAGATCCTTCTTGAAACAATAAAGAAAAGGTCTTTTGCTATATGATGATAACTGGGGTGATGTATAAAGAAATTAATTGGAGGGTTTAACCACCTATTAGAGAAATAAGTCAGCTTAAAGCAAATATCCTAATTCTAAGCCCTTCATGGTTGTATTTTGATGTTGCTGGACCTGTGTCTAGACCACCACTAGCAGCAGCATCACCTGGAAATTTGTTAGAATAGAAATCTTTGGGCCACACTCCAGATTTACTTAATTAAAAAATCTGGAGGTAAGGCCCAGCAACTTGTGTTTTACAGTGCCAGACTAGTGGCTCTCAAATTTAGTGTGCATCACAATCATATAGCCTGAAATATTTATTTAAAATACAAACTCCTATTCCTTCTTCAATATGGGCCTAAAATTTTACAATTGGGAATTCCCATGTAGACAATACTTTGAGAAACAGTGCCCTAATCCAGAGGCTTTTAAACTTTTTTAACCAGGACCCACACATTACGTCAGGACTCAGTAAATATAAAAATTTTACAAGTAAAACAAGAGTTTCTCAAAATAGACTAGCACAACATTGTATATCAACTCCATTTCAATAAATTTTTAAAAATTGAAAAAAAGTCACTCATAAATGCAACGCACTCTAATATTTTCTATTTCATTTAAAAAGTGCTGGTGACAGAACCATTAAATTGATTTCTTGGCCTGCTAATGAGCTATAACTGCAGTTTGAAAAACATGTCCTTCTCAAACTTTACAGTACATCTGAATCACCTAGAGATCTTGTTATAATGCAATTTCTAATTCAGTAAGACTGGGATGGAGCTTTAGAGTCTGCATTTCTAATAAGTTTCCAAGTGCTGCTAATGCTGCTGGTTCATGTATTAACTTTCATAGGGCAAGGCCTGAACTGTAATGAGTACAAGAAGGTAACAGCAAACTTGATGCCTCTTCCTGTCACAAACCTATCTCTCTTTATGATAGTGAGCTTTAGAAAAAAAAATGTAACGAGACTAGGGGTGTTACCTCACATTCAGATGTAGTGGACAGTGAGATGTCCTTAACATCATTGCCAGTAGCAATGAGGTTCAAACTCTAGTCTGTGTGGGTGTATGTAGGCACTGATTCTCAAAAGATGTCAAATTAGTGCATTCCTGAGAACCTAACAGGAGATTTTTGTCTTTCATCATCTATCTGGCTTAATACCAGAACTGGAAGAGTTCTAGAATGATGCTTCTAGAACTGGAAGAGTTCTAGAACGATCATCAAGTTCTAGAACAATGCTATATGTGTCTTGTGTCACTTTATTAAATACCCTGTGATAATAAGTGAAGATGTTCAAAAGAGATGGTTGTATGTAGAGAAGTCAGGGTATTGCCAAAGCAAAGCTGGCTGACTGATCCCTACAGGTGGGGACCACCTGAGTGAATTCACAGGCTAAGATATAGCCTTCAGTTTTGAAGGCTCAGAAGCCTCATATGTCAGCTACCAAAAGGTGTCAAGACGCTCAGAGGGCTATCTGCTATTAACCTAGCTCATTGAAAATAACATATAGCCCAGGTTGGGTGCATGAGACAAGTGCTCGGGCCTGGTGCTCTGGGAAGACCCAGAGGGATCGGGTAGAGAGGGAGGTGGGAGAGGGGATCGGGATGGGGAATACATGTAAATCCATGGCTGATTCATGTCAGTGTATGACAAAAACCACTACAATATTGTAAAGTAATTAGCCTCCAACTAATAAAAATAAATTTAAAAAAAAAGAAAATAACATATAAAATAAGAACATTGGATTATTTCACAATGAAAAGTATAGTTGTCAAGAGTACTAACCCTTGTAATCCTTTCTCTTCCTTTAGAGAAGTTTATATGGGAAGGCAAATTATAATTACAAAGTTGCTGGGTGAGCATGGAATCAGAGAAAAAGAAGTTTGTTAAATGTTCCAATATTTATGCATCATCTCCAGAATACAACATTTGCTACAGGGTACTTTTTTGCTTGATCAGGCTTTAGACAGGCCACTGTCTGTCTCTGTATTATCTAGATTCCTGTGGCTGACTGATCCACATTTTAATTGAATCTTTCTTTAACTACATTAGTACATTTAGTCAGTACATCAAGTGTTCTGTATCTTTTAGATATGTATCCATCTACATTTTATTTCTGTAGTCTCTCAGAAGGCATTTTAATAACCATTTTTTTGAAGGACATCTCATCTGCTCCCTTTTATTAGCTACAATAAGTTTAATGATTAGACTATTAGCATTAAGGAAATCTCACTCTCCCCCCATTTTAGTCTAAACAATTAAAACATTTTTTATTTTTATCAAATTATTATAAAACATAACATAGATTTAAAGGTCAGTAATGCTAGAATGATTATAGCAAAAAATGGTAGAACACTGCCCTTCTTCTCCCAACACTTTCTCTATAACTAGCTACCCAGAGACAGCCATTTTCAACTTTTAAAAATTATTTCTACTGGCACTTAATTCCATCCATGTTTCTAAATAATATATTTTTGCTTATATTTCTTGAGTTTTCTAACTTAGACATTATTTACTAACTTCCTTCTATGGAAGATGAAGATTTGGCAATCTTATACCTACACTCATACATTTTTTTCTCCTCTTTCTAAACTCAGTTTAGTTATGATGTTTCATGAAGTCAAAAATTAGTGTTTATTAGTATTACATAAATATCATCAAATTGCTGAGCCATCAGATATACTATGAGAGCATTTCCTTATATAATTTATTGGCTTTTCTGAATGTAATGATTGTCTCTTATTTCTCCAAATTAGCTTTTCAGAAAACAAACTTAGAACAATTATAGATCTACAGAAAAGTTCTAAAATTAGTACAAGGGGTCTCCTACACTGTATCTCATTTCTCTTATTAAAATCTTACTTTAGTATGATACACTATTATTACAATTGTTGTTATAATATGTGAACCAATATTGATGGGTTAACTAAAGTTAATAATTCATTCAGATTTCCCTAGTTTTTACCTACTCTCCTTTTTCTGTTCCAGGGTACTATTGTTCTTTGCAATTATGTTTCCTTAGGTTCCTCTTGGACCTATATCTGACAATTTTTCAGACTTCCCTGTTTTTGATGACTCTGATAGTTTTTTTTGTTTTTTTAAAATTAATTTACTTATTTTAATTGGAGGTTAATTACTTTAGAATATTGTAGTGGCTTTTGCCATACGTTGACATGAATCAGTCAAGGGTGTACATGTGTGCCCCATCCTGAACCCCTTCCCAGCTCCCTCCCCAGCCCCTCCCTCAGGGTTGTCCCAGAGCACCGGCTTTGAGTGCCCTGTTTCATACTAAGGAGTACTGCTCAAATATCTTATAGAATGTCTCTGAATTGGGACTTGCTTGATATTCTTCTCATGGTTAGATCAGGGTGATATGTTTCTGGGAGAAGGATCAAAACGGTAAACTGACATTTTCATCTTTTGAATATGCTTGCTATATCTGGTTGTTGTTGTATTATTGCTTTCCTCTATTGGTACCCTAACTAACACTAGTACTTACTATGTACCAGGCACTGAAGATACAACAGTAAACAAAATGATTAAAATTCCCATTTTCTTGCAAATCAAAACCACAATGAGGTACCATTACACGCCAGTCAGGATGGCTGCTATCCAAAAGTCTACAAGCAATAAATGCTGGAGAGGGTGTGGAGAAAAGGGAACCCTCTTACACCGTTGGTGGGAATGCAGACTAGTACAGCCACCATGGAGAACAGTGTGGAGATTCCTTAAAAAACCGGGAATAGAACTGCCATATGACCCAGGAATGCCACTCCTGGGTATACACACCGAGGAAACTAGATCTGAAAATGACACGTGCACCCCAATGTTCATTGCAGCACTGTTTATAATAGCCAGGACATGGAAGCAACCTAGACGCCCATCAGCAGATGAATGGATAAGGAAGCTATTGTACATATACACAATGGAATATTACTCAGCCATTAAAAAGAATACATTAGAATCAGTTCTAATGAGATGGATGAAACTGAAGCCCATTATACAGAATGAAGTAAGCCAGAAAGATAAAGACCAATACACTAATGCATATATATGGAATTTAAAAAGATGGTAACGATAACTGTGTATGCAAAACAGAAAAAGAGACACAGATGCACAGAACAGACTTTTGGGCTCTGTGGGAGAAGGTGAGGGTAGGATGTTCTGAGAGAATAGCACTGAAACAAGTATACTATCAAGGGTGAAACAGATTTCCAGCCCAGGTTGGATGCATGAGACAAATGCTCAGGGCTGGTGCACTGGGATGACCCAGAGGGATGGGATGGGGAGGGAGGTGGGTGGGAGGATTGGGATGGGGAACACATGTAAATCCACGGCTGATTCATGCCAATGTATGGCAAAAACCACTACAATATTGTAAAGTAATTAGCCTCCAACTAATAAAAATAAATGAAAAAAAATTCCCATTTTCTGGAAATTACATTCTAACCAGTTTCAAAATGCTCTATAGTTAGGCCTACATAAGTTACAGCCTTGCCTGTCTGAAATTTATATGCTTGTCTTGTCATTAGTCACAATTAAGGAAGTGTACACATGTGCCCACCAGTATATTTTTGTGTTAACCCTTATAATTAGGACCTCGGGAAACCCTAAGGGTAGGAACTGTCAGACTTCTTCAGATCTCAAATGCATTGTCATCGTTTATTTAAAAAAAGGTTTATTAAGAGCCCAAATGCTCAATACATGTAAGTTGTCTGTTACTGTGTTCTAGGCATGCTCCAAGTTGATAAGTGGATGATGGGTAGGGAAAAGGAGGGTACAAAGGTGACAAATAAACTCATAAACAATCATTACACAATGTAAAAAGACTATAACAGAGGTTTGTGAGAAGTGCTATGAGAGTAAGAGGAGAAAATGACTTAATTCATTTGGGAAACTGGGAAAGTCTTCTTGGAGGTAATGTTTGATCTGAGCTTAGATGGATGTGTAATACTCCGCCAGAAAGAGGAAAAGGGAAGAATGTATAAGAAGAGGACAGGAGTTGAAAGGTATTGAAAGTTTGTTAGAAAATGTGAAATAGTTTGCTTTGCAAAGTAGAATACCACATTGGGGATGGTGGTAAGTAATGAGAATGGAAAAGGAATGCAAGGTCCAGATTTTGAAGGAAAATTGCATATAAAGAATTTGGAATTTATTCTACTAAGTAATGGGAAGCTCTTTTTAAAAAGGAGTAAATCAGATTTATATTTTAGAAAGAAAATTTGGGGAGTAGGGAATATATAAAAAGATTAAAAATACATTAGACATAGATTTTTATGGCAACAATGTAAGAGAGAAAAAGAGACATGACTGAATGACTGAACAACAGCAAAGAGAGTAATAATGAAGGCCTAAACTAAAACGATGGCAATGGGAATGGAGCCATGAGGGGCAGTGAATTTCACTGATATCTAGAACAAAAAGCTCCAATGTGAGAGAACAAGATGGCGGAGGAGTAGCTGGATGTGGAGCAGGTTTCTCTCCATGGACACATCAGGAACACACCTGCAGACACAGAAGTGCATGCAGAACACCAGCTGAGAGTGGACAGGAGGACCTGACCAGAGGAAAAGAATATATACAACCACCCATCCGCAACTTAACAGTAGAGAGGTTGGCCATCAAACACCTGACGCGCTGAGCTACAGAGTAGGACCCCACCCAGGGTGCCCCTTTAAGTGCCTGATGCACCGATCTATAGAGTAGGACCCCAGCCACAGCGGGGGTGGGGGGCGGGGCCTCGATGTGTCTGACGTGCTGAACAACAGAGAAGGACCCCAGGCAAGGGAGCCCTCTAAGTGCCTGAAGGGAACTTAGAGAAACTATAGAGAAAGACTGGCCAAACAGGCCTTCTGATCGCCAGCTACAAGAGGCTCGAAAAAAGACTCTGATAGGGCCGTAACTCCTGCAGCGGGTCTGTGTCCCTGCACACTTGGCGCCACCAGGGTCCCCACAAGCCAAGCAGCTGCACCACCTTCAGGCTCAACTCTCACTGGGGTAGAGCTGCCACAGGCAAAAGAAGTCTTGAGTCTACGCGTGCAGGGTCGCTTCAGTCAGGTCCAGCTCTTTGCAGCCCTGTAGACTGTGGCCTCCCAGGCTTCTCTGTCAGGGCGCGGGGGTTCTCCAGACAAGAATACTGGAGCATATTGACCAATACTGATGGCCATACCCTTCTCAGTTCAGTTCAGTCACTCAGTCATGTCTGACTCTTTGTGACCCCATGAGCTTCAGTACGCCAGGACTCCCTGTCCATCACCAACTCCTGGAGTCCACTCAAACCCATGTCCATTGAGTCAGTGATGCCATCCAACCATCTCATCCTCTGTCGTCCCCCCTAGAGCACTATATTTCCTGCTGCCCTAGACGCCAACCCCCCTGAGTACCTGGTCCTGCCAGAACCCCTGAGACCCATACAGTTGCACCACCTCCACATCTGGCCCTCACACAGGCAAAGCCAAGTCCTCCAGGGCAGCCTCAGGAGCAAACCCCAGTGAAGGACCCACATGCAGAGGTGAAAATAAAACCACAATTGAAACCCAGGGGGCAGTGTGGCTAAGGAAGAAGACCCAAAACCTTCCCAAACCAGCTGTATAAGCTGCAGATTAAATCCACACAATCAACTAGGCAGACTCTGTGTCTATGGAATATATAAGAGGCCACTGAGAGCACCCACAAAAGAAAACACACTAGTTCTGATAGCTGTGCACATTGGAGGCAAGAACACAGAGGGGTGGGACCAGATTAGAATCTGAGCTGCCCCCACAGCAGGTCCAGAGATCAGCACAGTGTTGGAGGGCATCCTAGGGAGGTAAGGTGTACTGTAACGGCAGTGACTCAAGAAAAACATTTAATATTCTTATTTTTTGACTTGTTCTGTATATTCTTTTGGATTTTTTCTTTTTTCCTTTCCCCCCACCTGTGTTGTAGTTGTCAATTTTATTGGCATTAAGAAATCCAATTAAGCTTTTGAGCTTTTTTCCCCTTCTCAGTCACATTTTTATTGTTGTTATAAACCTCTCCTCTACTTTGGGCTTTTGCAGTTCTGTGGAATTTTCCTTTTTTCCCCTCTCTTTTTCATAATTTAATTTTTAATTTTAAGCCTATTATATTTTTTCTACATTTATTTCTTTGTTTGCCTCTCCTACCATTCTTTCTCCCTTGCAGTTAATCTTTAATGTATATAAATCTTCATCATCTACCTCTATTTAACTTTGCACATTTATTCTTTCTTTCTTTTCTTTCTTTCCTTTCCTCTCAACATATTTGTTAGTTTTGTTTTCATTGCTTTGTTCCCCACTTGGCACCTTGTTTTAGTTAGTTTTGTTTTTAACTGATTTCCTTTGTTCACTGGGTCAATCTACTGTACTTTACGTTTGTTGGACTGTTTTGACTTTGCTCATGGGTGTATATGTGTATGTTCCATTATTTTAGTTATTATTTGCATGGTTCTCTAACTGCCATTTGTCTGGGGTTCATCTTTGGTTTCTTGATTTTGGATATCTGTTTTAATCTCACTTAGTGCCATAACAAACCACTTGTGGAATCTTCGTTCCTGTCCAGAAATCAAGCCCTGAGCCTTAGGAGTGGGAGCACTGACTCCAAGACCCTAGACTACCAGAGAACTAACCCTAGGGAGTATCAATAGTGAGAACTCACACAAACAAAACCACTTGAATACAAGACCTGGCATCACCCACCAGTAGCACCCTGTGCAGGATGCCTCACCTAAACAACAAACAAAACAAAAACACAAACCCAACCATCAGCAGACAGGATTACCACCTCACTCAGCCTTGCCTATCAGAGGAAAAACAAACAAAACTCAACATGAATCTCACCCTATACAAAGACTATACAAACCACTGGACCAATTTTAGGAGGGCAGAGACCAAAAGGAAGAAACAATTCAACCTTCTTCAAGGAAAGGATTCAACTCTTCTTGAAGCCTGGGAAAAGGAGACCTTAAACACAAGAAGTTAAAAAAAAAAAAGAAAGAAAGAAAAGGCAGAGAAAAACTACACAAATGAAAGAACAAACTAGAAAAACAGAAGTCCAGATAAATGAAAAGGAAATAGGCAAACTAGAAAAAGAATTCAGAATAATGATAGTAAAGATGATCAGAAAGCTTGAAAATAAAATGGAGAAAATGCAAGAATAAATTAACAAAGGCCTAGAAGAATTAAAGAATAAACATACAGAGACAAACAACACAATTACTAAAATTAAAAATACTCTAGAAGGACTCAATAGCAGAATATCTGAAGCAGAAGAACAAATCAGTGAGCTGGAAGATAAAATGATGGAAATAAATTCTCAGGAGCAGAATAAAGTAAAAAGAATGAAAAGAACTGAGGACAAGTCTCAGAGACCTCTGGGACAATATCAAATGCACCAACATTCAAATTATAGGGGTCCCAGAAGAAGAAAAGAAAAAGAAAGGATATGAGAAAATTTTTGAAGAGATTATAGATGAAAATTTCCCCAACATGAAAAAGGAAAGAGTCAATCAAGTCCAAGAGGCACAAAGAGTCCCATACAGGATAAACCCAAGGAGAAACATGCCAAGACACATACTAATCAAGCTAAGAAAGACTAAACACAAAGAAAGAATATTAAAAGCAGCAAGGGAGAAGCAACAAGTAACATATGAGGGAAACCCCATATGCTTAACAGCTGATATTTCAGCAGAAACTGCAGGCCAAAAGGGAATGGCAGGATATATTTAAAGAACTGAAAGGGGAAAATCTACAACCAAGATTACTGTATCTAGCAAGGATCTCATTCAAAATTGATGGAAAAATAAAAAGCTTTTCAGACAAGAAAAGTTAAGAGAATTCAGTATCACCAAACCAGTTTTACAACAAATGTTAAAGGGACTTACACAGTCAAGAAATACGAGACAAGAAAAAAGATCTACCAAATCAACCCCAAACAATTAAGAAAATGGCTATAGGAACATATATCTCAATAGTTACTTTAAATGTAAATGGATTAAATGCTCCAACCAAAAGACACAGACTGGCTGAATGGACACAAAAACAAGACCCATATATATATGATGTCTACAAGAAACCCACTTAAGACCTAAAGACACATATAGACAGAAAGTGAGAGGATGGAAAACTATATTCCATGCAATGGGAAGCCAAAGAAAGCTGGAGTAGCCATCCTCATATCAGACAAAATAGACCTTAAAATAAAGAATATTACAGAGATAAGGAAGGACACTACATAATGATCAATGGATCAATCCAAGAAAAAGACATAACAATTGTAAATATCTATGCACCTAACATAGGAGCAACTCAATACATAAGACAAACACTAACAGACAAAAGGAGAAATTGACAGTAACACAATAATAGTAGGAGATTTTAACACCCCACTCACACCAATGGACAGGTCATCAGAACAGAAAATTAATAAGGAAACACAAGTCTTAAATGATACATTAGATGACATGTATCTCATTGATATCTTCAGGACATTCCATCCAAATGCAGAAGAATACACCTTCTTCTCAAGTGCACATGGAACATTCTCCAGGATACACCACATCTTGGGTCACAAATCAAACCTCAGTAAATTTAAAAAATTGAAATTGTATCAAGCATCTTCTCTGACCACAACGCTATGAGACTAGATATCAATCACAAGAAAAAAACTGTAAGAAACACAAACACATGGAGATTAGACAACACATTTAGTAACCAGCAGGTTACTAAAGAAATCAAGAGGGAAATAAAAAAATTTCTAGAAGTAAATGATAAGGAAAACATGACAACTCAAAACCCATGGGATGCAGCAAAAGTAGTTCTAAGAGGGAAGTTTATAGCAATACAATCCTACCTCAAGAAACAATAAAAACAATGAATAGGCAACCTAACTTTACACCTAAAACAACTGGAAAAAAGAAGAACAAAACCCCCCCAAAATTAGTAGAAGGAAAGAGATCATAAAGATCTGAGCAGAAATAAATGAAAAAGAAATGAAAGAAACAATAGTAAAGATTAATAAAACTAAAAGCTGGTTCTTTGAGAAGATAAACAAAATTGACAAAACTTTAGCCAGACCCATCAAGAAAAAAAGAAGAATCAAATCAACAAAATTAGAAATGAAAAAGGAGAGGTTACAACAGACAATGCAGAAATACAAAGGATTATAAGAGACTATTGTGAACAACTGTATGGCAATAAAATGGATAACCTGGAAGAAATGGACAGATTCTTAGAAAAGTTCAATCTTCCAAGACTGAACCAGGAAGAAATAGAAATTATCAACAACACAATTATAAGCACTGAAATTGAAGCTGTGAGCAAAAATCTTCCAAAAAACAAAAGCCCAGGATCAGATGGCTTCACAGGAGAATTCTATCAAACATTTAGAGAAGAGCTAATGCCTATCCTTCTAAAGCTCTTTCAAACACTTGCAGAGGAAGGAACACTTCCAAACCCATTCTATGAGGCCACCATCACCCTGATACCAAAACCAGACAAGGACAACACACAGAAAAGAAAACTACAGGCCAATATCACTGATGAACATAGATGCAAAAATCCTCAACAAAATTTTAGCAAACAGAATTCAGCAACACACCAAAGAGCTCATACACCATGATCAAGTTGGGCTTATTCCAGGAATGCAAGGATTCTTCAATATACACAAATCAATCAATGTGATACACCATATTAACAAATTGAAAGATAAATCCATATGATAATCTCAATAGATGCAGAAAAAGCCTTTGACAAAATTCAGCACCCATTTATGATTAAAACTCTTCAAAAAATGGGCATAGAAGGAACCTACCTCAACATAGTAAAGGCCATATATGATAAGCCTACAGCAAACATTATTCTCAATGGTGAAAAACTGAAAGCATTCCCCCTACAATCAGGAACAAGACAAAGGTGTCCACTTTTACCACTATTATTCAACATAGTTCTGAAAGTCCTAGCTATAGCAATCAGAGAAGAAAAAGGAATAAAAAGAATCCAAATCAGAAAAGAAGAAGTAAAGCACTCACTGGTTGCAAATGACATGATACTATATATAGAAAACCCTAAAGATAGTATCAGAAAATTACTAGAGCTAATCAGTGAATTTAGCAAAGTTGCAGTATACAAAATCAACACACAGAAATCACTTGCATTTCTATATACTAGCAATGAAAAATCAGAAAGAGAAACTAAGGAATCAATCCCATTCACCATTGCAACAAAAAGAATTAAATATCCAGGAATAAACTTACCTAAGGAGACAAAAGAGCTGTACATAGAAATCAAAAACAACAGAAATAAATGGAGAGATATTCCATGTTCCTGGGTAGGAAGAAACAATATTGTGAAAATGACTATACTACCAAACACAATCTACAGGTTCAATGCAACCCCTATCAAATTACCAATGGCATTTTTCACAGAACTAGAACAGAAAATTTCACAATTCGTATGGAAACACAAAAGACTCCAAATAATCAAAGCAGTCTTGAGAAAGAAGAATGGAGCTGGAGGAATCAACCTTCCTGACTTCAGATTATACTACAAAGCTACAATCATCAAGACAGTACAGTACTAGCACAAAAACAGAAATATAGACCAATAGAACAAGATAGAAAGCCCAGAAATAAACCCATGCACCTATGGGTACCTTATTTTTGACAAAGGAGGCAAGAATATACAATGGGGCAAAGGCAGCCTCTTCAGTAAATGGTGCTGGGAAAACTGGACAGTGACATGTAAAAGAATGAAATTAGAACACTTCCTAACACTATACACAAAGATAAACTCAAAATGGATGAAAGACCTAAATGTAAGACCAGAAACTATAAAACTCCTAGAGGAAAACATAGGCAAAACACTCAATGACATAAATCAAAGCAAGATCCTCTATGACCCACCTCCTAGAGGAATGGAAATAAAAACAAAAGTAAACAAGTGGGACCTGATTAACCTTAAAAACTTTTGCACAGCAAAGGAAACTATAAGCAAGGTGAAAAGACAATCCTCAGAATGGGAAAAAATAATAGCAAATGAAACAGCTGACAAAGGATTAATTTCCAAAATATACAAGCAACCCATACAACTCGATATGAGAAAAACAAAAACCCAATCAAACATTGGAAAAAGACCTGAACAGACATTTCTTCAAAGAACATATACAGATGGCTAACAAACATGAAAAGATGTTCAACATTGCTCATTATTAGATAGATGCAAGTCAAAACTACAAAGAGATATCACCTTACACCAGTCAGAATAGCTATCATCAAAAGTCTACACGCAATAAATGCTGGAGAGGATGTGGAGAAAAGGGAACACTCTTGCATTGTTGGTGGGAATATAAATTGATACAGCCACTATGGAAGAAAGACAGTATTGAGATTCCTTAGAAAACTAGGAATAAAACCACCATATGACTCAGCAATCCCACTCCTAGGCATATATCTTGAGGAAACCAAAATTGAAAAAGACACGTGTATCCCATTATTCATTGCAGCACTATTTACAATAGCTAGAACGTGGAAGCAACCTAGATGTCCATCAACAGATGAATGGATAAAGAAGTTGTGATACATATACACAATGGAATGTTACTCAGCCATAGAAAGGAACGCACTTGAGTCAGTTCTGATGAGGTGGATGAACCTAGAACCTATTATACAGTATGAAGTGAGGCAGAAAGAGAAAGATAAATATCATGTTCTAATGCATATATACGGAATATAGAAAAATGGTACTGAAGAATTTATTTATAGGGCAGCAATGGAGAAACAGACATAGAGAACAGACTTATGGATATGGGGAGAGGGGCAGAGAGGGTGAGATGTATGGAAAGAGTAACATGGAAACTTACATTACCATATGTAAAATAGATGGCCATGGGAATTTGCTGTATGGCTCAGGAAACTCAGAAAGGGTGTCTGAATCAAACTAGAGGGGTGAGATGGGGCGGGAGATGGGAGGGAGGTTCAAAAGGGAGGGGGTATATGTATACCTATGGCTGATTCATGTTGAGGTTTGACAGAAAACAGCAAAATTCTGTAAAGCAATTATCCTTCAGTAAAAAATAAATTTTTTAAAAAGTTCCAATGTGGATGTAGATGCAGACAAAAGTATCTTGGAATAAAACAGAGAGAGTTTAGGAAGCTGAAGAAAATATTTTTAAAGATTTGTTTCCTTGGATAAAAGAAGACATTTTATTCATGAAAATATTCAAAGAACAATAAATAACTCTGGTAAGTTTGACATATGATATAATCAAAGATTTAAAGGAATTTCCTAGAAGGTAACAGAAGAAGTCAGAGATGAAGAATAGGAGAGAAGAGAAACAGGCTAGCCAATGTGTGTCACCACCAAACTTTCTCTTCTATGGTCCCCAACCTGGCCCCCAGGGCAGACTTTCTTTGTGAGCTACAGTTCTTTTTCCTACTAGAGAGAGCCCTCTACCACTCTACACAGTACTCCGAGTAATGATTACTAGGAAATTGTTATGACCTGGTATGGAACCTATTTGCTAAACTCTATGTGCTATGTGTGTGCTCAGTCACTTCAGTTGTGTCCGACTCTTTGCAACCGTATAGAATGTAGCTTGCCAGACTCTGTCCATGGGATTCTCCAGGCAAGAATACTGGAGTGGGTTGCCATGCCCTCCTCCAGAGGATCGTTCCAACCCAGGGATCAAACCCACATCTCCTGCATCTCCTGAATTGCAGGTGGGTTCTTTACCACTGAGCTACCGGGTAAGACGTTTACCAAACTGGCTCTGGTCAAATAAGGATATGAGTAGAGTTAGTAGATACTTTCTAGTTTGAAGAAGGTTCCTAACCATCAGCTAGGGATACAGAAGTTGGGTCAGCTCCAGGGAGAAGGAATTATCAAACACTAGACTAAGCAGATTTTTCTTTTCCTGAGCCCCAGACAGCTAGGCCAGGGTTCAAGTTGGGGTACTGATCCTAAGGGAGGAAATAATGCAAATCAGCCATCAAAATAAAAATTCTACAGACTACTAATACAATGAGAGTTGAGGAAAAGACATATAGTAGGTATATAGGGTATGTTTTCAAAGCAAGATTGGTTGCAGGCTCATCTGCTGGTAGAAATGGTATTTTCCATATACTATTAGGCATGATATGGATTGACTGAAATTTGGTGTGACTAAACTCACAAAGTTAGAAGACGCTAAGTACCTGCAGCTAAGTAGGGAAAGATAGGGAAAGGAGTAACAAACTGCTTTCTTTTTCTTCTCCCATCCTTTTAAAATTTTTTTCTAAATTAAGCCAAAAGCTTTTGCCGTGAATAATTAAAACAAGTATATCAGTTTATAAGAACTACCATTTTACTGTGTATCAACTACATTTTATGCTTCAGATAAGCTCTCATTAATCTGCATAACAACTCCATAAGGTAGATATACGTATTCTTAATTTACAATGAGGAAATGGGAGTTTAGAGTAATAAAGCAAGTAAATCGCAGCTTTAGGAGTTTGATCCAAACTTATTTGGTTTTAAAGCCTGTACTATTTTTGATGTTTCAGCTGCCTATGCTACCTTGTCAAGACTGTGATTTCAATCAACCTCAAGTCTTGGATTCCTCAAGGTCATCATAAATGGTGAGAACAAGCAAGCTTAATGTGATAAGGCCATAAGAGAGTGGATATTAGTAGATTACCAAATATTAGCATGGTTAAGAACAACTAGAATATTTTATTTATCCTTAATTTTTTTCATGTCAGTCATTATACTTTCCATACTCAAAGTACTTTCTAAGAGTGAGAAATCATCTCACTTATGGTTTCTGATGACAGAGCAGTCTGTACTTTGATATTTTTTTCTTTCATATTTTCCCTCCCCAGGTGTGTAGCCCAGGGATAAGCATCTGTCCCAAGAGCTGCCAGCCCTCACACTAGCCTGTGTCCTCCCACACAGCCTGGCATCAAAAACAAAAACAAAAACAAAAACAAATTGAGTCAATTGCCTCAGATTTTTTCACTAAAATTTTGGAATTGGCAAGATTTAGAAATGCCAGAGATCAAATTGCCAACATCTGTTGAATCATAGAAAAAGCAAGAGAATTCCAGAAAAACATCTACTTCTGCTTCACTGACTATACCAAAGCCTTTGACTGTGTGGATCACAACAAACTGTGGAAAATTCTTCAACAGATGGGAATACCAGACCACCTTACCTGCCTCCTGAGAAATCTGTATGCAGGTCAAGAAGCAATAGTTAGAACTGGACATGGAACAATGAACTGGTTCCAAATTGGGAAAGGAGTACATCAAGGCTGTATATTGTCACCCTGCTTATTTAACTTATATGTAGAGTGAAAATGAAAGTGAAAGTGAAGTCGCTCAGTCCTGTCGGACTCTTTGCGACCCCATGGACTGTAGCCTATCAGGCTTGTCCGTCCATGGGATTTTCCAGGGAAGAATACTGGAGTTGGTTGCCATTTCCTTCTCCAGGGATCTTCCCGCCCCAGGGATCAAACCCGGGTCTCCCGCATTGCAGGCAGACGCTTTTACCCTCTGAGCCACCAGGGAAGCATATGTAGAGTACATCACACAAAATGCCAGGCTGGATGAAGCACAAGCTGGTATCAAGATTGCCAGCAGAAACTCAATAACCTCAGATATGCAGATGACACCACCCTATGGCAGAAAGCAAAGAGGAACTAAAGAGCCTCTTGATGAAAGTGAAAGAGGAGAGTGAAAAAGCTGGCTTACAACTCAACATTCAAAAAACTAAGATCATGACATCCGGTCCCCATCACTTCCTGGCAAATAGATGGGGAAACAATGGAAACAGTGACAGACTTTATTTTCTGGGGCTCCAAAATCACTGCAGATGGTGACTGTAGCCATGAAATTAAAAGACGCTTTCTCCTTGGGAGAAAAGCTATGACAAATCTAGACAGCATATTAAAAAGCAGAGATATCATTTTGCTGACAAAGGTCCGTGTAGTCAAAGCTATGGTTTTTCCAGTAGTCATGTATGGATGTGAAATTTGGACCATAAAGGAAGCCAAGCACTGAAGAATTAATACTTTTGAACTCTGGTGTTGGAGAAGACTCTTGAGAGTCCCTTGGACTGCAAGGAGATCAAACTAGTCAATCCTGAAGGAAATCAGTTGTGAATATTCATTGGAAGGACTGATGCTGAATATCCAATACTTTGGCCACCTGATGCAAAGAACTGACTCATTTGAAAAGACCCTGATGCTGGAAAAGATTGAAACCTGGAAGAGAAGGGGACAACAGAGGATGAGATGTTTGGATGGTATCACTGACTTGATGGACATGAGTTTGAGCAAGCTCCGGGAGATGGTGTTGGACAGGGAAGCTTGGTGTGCTGCAGTCCAAGGGGTTGCAAAGAGTTGGACATGACTGAGCGACTGAACTGAACTGACAGAGAATGTGGGCTTTCTAGACGGCGCTAGTAGTAAAGAACCTGCCTGCCAATGCAAGAGACAAAGGAGATGTGGGTTCGATCCCTGGATTGGGAAGGTCCCCTGGAGTAGGATATGGCAACCCACTCCAGTATTCCTGCCTGAAGAATCCCACGGGCAGAGGAGTCTGGCGGGCTATAGTCCATAGGGTTGCTGAGTTGGATACGACTGATATGACTTTGCACACAGAGAATGTCAAGTAACAGGTGGTTCAGATGGTAAAGAGTCTGCTCACAATGCAGGAGACTTGGGTTTAGTCCTTGAGTAGCGAAAATCTTCTGGAGAAGGGAATGGCAACCCACTCCAGTATTCTTGCCTGGAGAAATCCATGGGCAGAAGAGCCTGGTGAGCTATAGCCCATGGAATCACAAAGAGTCAGACGTGACTGAACGACTGAAAAAAAAATGAAAGTGTCAGTAGAACTAGAGCCATGGTAGAACATGGTGAACTGAAGCAGAAGCTGTGAGATAAAAAAGAAAATAACAGAGAAACAAGTATGTAACTCAGGCTCCTAAAAAAAAAAAAAAAAAACAAAAAACAGATGACATGTGTGGATAGGATAAGTTGAGGGGAGTTTTTCTACAAAGGAACCAATGACAAATGTGTGGGCAGGGTATGGGGGAGCCACAGTGATAGCAGAGGAACCCAATCTTAGTAGCAAGGGAGCTGTTACCACCCCTAGACCTGAAGGGGCAAAGGAAAGAAGCAGGTGGAAGGGGAGAGTTGTTTAGAGTGAGTCATCTTGAGAGGAGCGGTGATCTGCAATTGAGAGATACATTCTGCCTAAAGTGACCTTGCAGAGAGGGAGCCAGGAGAATAAATACACTGACCTCATTCTGTTGATATAATCTGTACGGGCCAGGTTTATTGGAAAAGAGAATACTGTGGAGAAGGTGAAGAGTGGATCCAGAGGAGGCAAAGAGAAGATATTTTAGGTACAGAAGGATAAAAAGTGAATAAAGCAATGAGTGGAGGAAGAAAATAGATATGTAGAGAGAAAAAAGTGGTATAAAAGAGAAAGAAGAGAGAGAGAGCAGACTGCCCACAAGAAAGACTGAAAGGACATCTAATTCCTAGAGTTGCTTCACTTCCTGATGACTTTCCAGTTTTGAAATCCAGTTCCAATTTTAGTCTAAGTATAGCTTTACAATAGCCTTTCTTTCTTTAAAATAGTCTATGAGTAATTCCCCATTTCTTGCAACTCCAAAGCTTAATACTGGATACAAGGAGAAAAGTTATTCACTTTAGAAATTCTACAAACAAAGATATTGGAGACAGGTAGGCCACCTGCTAAGAAAGAATCCTAACACTCTCCTTAGCTTTCTGTAAAGTGTCCAGATATTAAAATAAAGGTGTCAGTGTTGTAAAAACCACTTAATAATCAAAGCAGTCAAATTATTAAACGTACCTAATTAAATGAATTCTCTTGAATTATGGAAAATAAAGACAGCTCTTTGAAAGAATCACAGATCATTCTACAGAAAATTAAAACAATAAATTTTTCTTTAACAGCCTCCCCATCTTTATTAATTTATTGATACATTAATACTAACTTGCTCATGTTTAAAGTGTACAGTTTGACCAGTTTTGATATGTGTATTCATCAGAAATGTTAACATTTCCATCTACTCCCAGAATTTCTTTGTACCTCCTTGTAATCCTGCCCTCCCTCTACTCATATCCCCAAGCAACCACTAATCTTTCTGTTACTAAAGATTAGTTTGCATTTTCTACAATAAATACATAAATGGATCAAACCGTATATATTCTTCTTTCCTGCTTGTTTTCACTCTGCATAATTATTCTGAGATTCAACAATGTTGTTGTACAAATCAATGGGTTTTCTTTTTCATTGCTAAATAGTTTTCCTTGTATGGCTATATGTCAATTTGTCCATTCATGTATTTTTTTAAATTGAGATATAATTGACATACAATATTATATTAGTTCCAGGCGTACAACATAATGATTTGATATTTGTACATATTATGAAATTGTTACCACAGTAAATTTAGTTAACATCCATTACCATACATAGTTACAGATTTTTTTTTGTAATGAGGTCTTTAAGATTTACTCTGTTAGCAACTTTCAACTATTTAATATAGCATTATTAACTATAGTCACAGTGCTATATATTACATCCAAATGACTTACTTTACAACTGGAAATTTGTAACTTTTGACTCCTTTCACCCATTTCTTCCCCATACCCACTACCTCTGGCATCCTTCAATTGTTCTCTGTATGGATGAAATTATATGGTATTTGTCTTTCTCTGCCTGACTTTCACTTCCCTCAAGGCCCAAGTTGTCTGACTTTCCCTCAAGGCCCATGTTGTTGAAAATGGCAAGATTTCACTTTTCTATGACGGAAAAATATATATGCTGAATTTTCTTTACCCATCCACCCAGTGATGAACATTTAGGTTGTTTCCATATCTTAGGTATTGTAATGCTGCAGTGAACATGGGGTTGCAAACATCTTTTCAAATTACTGCTTTTACTTTCTTAATGAATATACAGAATTGGAATTGCTGGACTGTATGACACCCTGCTTATTTAACTTATATGCAGAGTACATCATGAGAAACACTGGGCTGGAAGAAGCACAAGCTGGAATCAAGATTGCTGGGAGAAATATCAATAACCTCAGATATGCAGATGACACCACCTTTATGGCAGAAAGCAAAGAAGAACTAAAAAGCCTCTTGATGAAAGTGAAAGAGGAGAGTGAAAAAGTTGGCTTAAAGCTTAACATTCAGAAAACTAAGATCATGGCATCCGGTCCCATCACTTCATGGGAAATAGATGGGGAAACAGTGGAAGCAGTGTCAGACTTTATTTTTGGGGGCTCCAAAATCACTGCAGATGGTGATTGCAGCCATGAAATTAAAAGACGCTTACTCCTTGGAAGGAAAGTTATGAACAACCTAGATAGCATATTAAAAAGCAGAGACATTACTTTGCCAACAAAGGTCCGTCTAGTCAAGGCTACGGTTTTTTCAATGGTCATGTATGGATGTGAGAGTTGGACTCTGAAGAAAGTTGAGCGCCGAAAAATTGATGCTTTTGAACTGTGGTGATGGAGAAGACTCTTGAGAGTCCCTTGGACTGTAAGAAAATCCAACCAGTCCATCCTAAAGGAGATCAGTCCTGGGTGTCCATTGGAAGGACTGATGCTGAGGCTGAAACTCCAATACTTTGGCAACCTCATGTGAGAAGTTGACTCATTGGAAAAGACCCTGATGCTGGAAGGGATTGGGGGCAGGAGGAGAAGGGGACGACAGAGGATGAGATGGCTGGATGGCATCACTGACTCGATGGACATGAGTTTGAGTAAACTCCGGGAGCTGGTGATGGATAGGGAGGCCTGGCGTGCTGTGATTCATGGGGTCACAAAGAGTCAGACACGATTGAGTGACTGAACTGAACTGATGATAGTTCTACTTTTAACTGTTTGGGGAGACCCCATACTGTTTTCCTTAGTGGTTTCACCAATTTCTATTACTATAAATGCACAAGTTTTTCTCTTTCTCCATATCCTGGCCAACACTTGTTATTCTTTTTAATAAGTCATTCTAACAAGTATGAGATGATACTTCACTGTGGTTTTAATTTGAATTCTCATAATGATTAGTGATGGGCATCTTTTAATGTGTCTGTTGACCATTTATATGTCTTCTTTGGAAAAAAGTCTGTTCAGATCTTCTACCGTTTTTTAATTAGGTTGTTTTTTTTTTTTTTTTTGACTACTGAGTTGTATGAGTTATGTATTTTGGATATTAACCCCTTAGATAAATGATTTGCAAATATTTTCTCCCATTCAATAGATTGCCTTTGCATTTTGTTGATAGCTTCCTTTGCTGTGCAGAAGTTTTTTCATCTGATAGAGTCAGTTTTTATTTTTACTTTTGTTACCTTTGCTTTTCATGTCAAATCTATAAACACCATCATCTAGACTAATGTCAAGAGGCTTATCTCCTGTTTTCTTCTAGTATTTTTATGGTTTCATGTCTTATATTCAAGTCTCTAATCCATTTTGAATTAATTTTTGTGGTATAAGCTAGTGGTCTAGTTTTATTCTTTGTGTGTGACTGTCCAGTTTTCCCAGCACCATTTAATGAAGAGACAATCCTTTCCCTATTGTATATTCTTGGCTCCTCTGTCATAAATTAATTGATCATATATGTGCTTATTTCTGGTTTATTTCTTGGCTCTCTATTCTTTGTGTCTGTTTTAATGCTAATATCATACTGACCTTTGTGTCTGTTTTAATGCTACTATCATACTGTTTTGATTACTATAGCTTTGTAATATAGTTTAAACCAGTCAATCTGAAAGGAACTCAACCCTGAATATTAATTAAAAGGACTGATGCTGAAGCTGAAGCTCCAATACTTTGGCTACCTGATGGGAAGAGCTGAATCACTGGACATGAAAAGACCATGTTAGACACGACTGAGTGACTGAAGAACAACAACAAAATAGTTTGAAATCAGGAAGCATGATGCCTCCAGCTTTGTTTTTCTTTCTCAAGATAGTTTCAGGGTGTTTCATCCTCGTCCATTCATGCAGTGGTGAACAACTGACTTGTTTTCAGTTTTTACTATTACACAACTGTCAACTTTCAGGTAGGATTAGGAATAATATTTTTCTGGAAGACCCAGGGATGAAGAAATTAGAAGAAAGTTAGAAGACATTGCTTCAGTAAACAGAAATCCAAAGCACTGGACCTGAAGTCAGAAGATCTGGGACAGTTATTTACTGGGTGTGGGTCTTCAAACCAATAACTTTAAAATTGTTGAGCTCTGATTTCCTCATTTGTAAAAGATTAATAATATCTGCCTTGTAGTGTTTTGTGAAGATTAAATAAAATAATTCATATATTTAAACTGTCTTTAAAATACTAACTTTGATCACTATGAAAATAGAGGGAAGAACATTGAGAAGTTAGAGCACAACCTTCTTTACCTTTCTAGGACCCCTGTATTGAAGACCAAAGTGAAAGTGAAGTTGCTCAGTCATGTCCTACTCTTTGCGACCCCGTAGACTGTAGCCTGCGAGGCTCCTCCATCCATGGGATTCTCCAGGCAAGAATACTGGAGTGGGTTGCCATTTCCTTCTCCAGGGGATCTTCCCAACCCAGGGATCGAACCCGGGTCTCCCACATTATAGGCAGACGCTTTAACCTCTGAGCCACCAGGGAAGCATTGAAGACCAAAAGACACTATCAAATATGACAGAACAAAACAATAAAATATGTTAGCCAATGTCTCTTTCTCTTTGTCCTTCCCCTCTCCCTCCCTTTCTTTTCTTCTTCCCTTCTTCCTCCTCTTAGCTGTTGGTTATTGTTGAAGGATGTCTCTTTATTTTTGAGGATAAGGTTAATTTCTTTTCCTCTGCTTTCATATTACTTAATATGTTATTTTTATATTAGACTCTCCATGAATATCTATTGAGGTAATAATAAGTACTTAGTGTTTTATAGGTGATAATGCATTTTCAGATACAGTACCTCATTCCAATCCTCAAAATTCCTCAGGGAAGTAGGATGGCAGATAATATTATATCCTCACTATCAGAGGAGGAAACTAAAGCTCAGAGAGGTTAAAAACTAACTGAAGTAAGAAGCTAGCTCTACTTCAAATGCCAATTCAAAGTGTCTTTCCCCATGGCACACTGCCAATCAACATTCTTGACAGAATTCAGGTGGATACTTTAGTCTCTAGTTAATACTACTATATAAAATCTTGGCAGGATAAAAGACAACTTTATTTTTAGAAAGCTAACAGTTGGTGGCATTTTGATGCTTGCACTGCAAAATATGCTTTTACAGGATAACAAATGAGAACTGAAATATTCAGGATATAGTATTAGGACTGTAACTGTTTACAGAATTTGAGATAGATATAACTATTATTCTCCTTCATCCTAAATACAATTCTGAGCAAAATAAGAATTTATACTATAAAGTACTCCATGACAGTTAAAAGTAATTTCTTTTTAGAGTATTGTTTCTGATTTAGCCAGTATATAAACATTGCCTGAGGACCACTTCCCACTTTTTCTTTTCTCTTTTTTATCTAATCTTACTTGGAATAGTTTTTTTTACTTTTTGCAAAGATATAATCATTGATAGCACATAGTACATCTATTGCATCTTTGTGTAGAAATTTCAGGGTTGTGGGGCTAGTTTTCCCCTAACTTTCTCTCATCCCCTCTTTTTTTTTCTGTAGATAACCACTTCTTAGATAGATAACCTGTAGATAACCTTCTTAGATAACCACTTGTATTTCTGTTGCTTCATCTTAAATTAGATGTTACCTCATAGAGTCTAAATCGGTAATTTTTATGGTTATCACATGACAAAGAGCTTAGCAAATACACCCTGATATGGGATAAACTGTCCTGTGTACTACTCATAATTAAAGCTGTTGATGTTCTTGTTTTGAAAATCTAATTAGAATCATTTATTTATTAAGAGGGATTTGTGTGTATGTGCTTAGTCCCTCAGCCTTGTCCGACAAGCTGAGTTACAATAATTCTAACTCCTTCTCTAAGAAAAGTGAATTGTTGAGGAGATATAAAAATCATGATACATTTTTAAAATTCATTTTCATATAAATAAGATTTCATATTTCATAAAGTCTGAGTTTATAACAGGGGCTGTAAAATATTGTTTTTTCAAAATATAGAAATTCTATAAATCTATTTTTTTTATTAGTTTGATACTAAATGCCCCATTAGTTAAAGGATGCTAATAGTTTTCAACTCCATAGAATTATTGGCTATGTTTTAAATGCACTAAATAAAGCACCTGTCTTGTTCTAGACATTGATAACCATCCCACAATACATTAGTCTGGTGAAATTAAGTTTTCAAACTAAAATTGAGAGATTAAGAAAAGACCTAATTTAGAGTTATGAAGCCAACCACTGGGGGGAAAAAAACACACACACAAAGTAAAAAATAAAGAAAGGTGAGAAGTAAAATTAAAATAAAGAAAAGTAAGAAGTAATTTAAGAGTGTTAAATTTTTTATTTTTCATAAATCGGCAATTAATATATACTGTTGAAAGTTGATAAATCAAGAAATAGAAATACCTTTATTTTAAAATATTTTGTACATTACAGTACTGTTTAAAAATTTTTAGTCATGTGCATACATCATTTTTATAATTAAAAAATTAAAACACACCAAAGTACTATTTTTTTTAATGTGTCTTAACTAGAGCAAGTATTTTGTGTTCCAATTTCCTACCCCTAAATTAATTCAGGAGACAGGAAGGCAGCTTCCTAAGGGATGTGGCTGTACTTTAATTGCTACTCAGAATAAAGCCTTATCTAGGCTGTGGAGTTGTGTTCATTACTCCTCATTGAGAGACTAAACCAGACTTTACCTACCTAGGGCATAATGATGGTAAGCCAGAGGGGAAAAAGAGGTGATTCGCTAGACAACAGTCAAGAAGTAGTCCCTTGGAAGAGAAATAATTGATGTGCTTGTGGAGAAATAGGACAAGCAAGGGTTGGATTCACAATCTGTATATAGTTTAATGTTGCTAACTAAATGCTTTAACTTAGAAAGTAAGTTTTGAAGAGGCTGGAACACTAACAAATTAGTTTGTGCATAGTAACCACTAGTAATTTTCTATTAGACTGAGAGAGAAATGTATAATGAAATATACTAATACTAGGCCCATCCCCATGAATCCAAAGATTGAGAAGCCAACCTGGAGGAAAAAAAAAGCATTGGAAGAGAGCCACACCGTTCGCTGGATTGGGAGGAGAACCCTCTATTATGTAAGGTGTGCAGAGTTCCTAATGTGTGTTATTTCTTTTATTTTTATGAAATTCTTTTCTGATACATTTTGACTGGTATCCTGGCTGTCCAGCAAATAGATTTCCTGAGCACTTAGATGGAAGCTCAAGCCTAGTGAGTTATGATACACTCATAAAATGTATCATAGTTCCATGACTATCTGTGACCCATGAATCAGTACTGTAACATCTTGTTGGTGTATGTTATGACACGCATTTACACAAGATGCATTCTTGAAAACATGTCATTAAAATTTCAGTACAATTAATTGCCAGTAAAGGAAGCTTACTATGCTTAAAAATAGGTTAGTTGAGTTCATTGTTATTAAATAACTCTTACATTTATGAACAAAGAGGTTGAGGTGAAGTAGGGATGCCCTAATGCTTAATTACCTCTGTTTGGGTTCCTCCAAGCATACCAAAGAAGATTCAAATGTAAGGAGTTTATTTAGGAGAGTAAGGCAATGGGGAATTAAGACAGGAGAATGAAGACAGTCAATAAGAGGTGAATTATCAAGAGATAATTATTAGGTTGGTGCAAATGTAATTATGGTTTGGGATAATCAATTTTAAATCATTATAACTAGGCTCAAACACATCTTTAATAATCAAAATAGGGACCATAACAAACAACACACTTTTGCCAATGAGAAATAAGTTTGTTTATTCTTGTACTTTACTATTCGCCAACTCTAGGAAAGCATTTGCAGCATCCTGCTGGTTGTGGAAGCGTCTTCCCTGCAAAGAGTTGTCAAGATGCTTGAAGAAGTGGTAATCAGTTGGTGAGAGGTCAGGTGAATACGGTGGATGACACAAAACTTCGTAGCCCAATTCATTCAACTTTTGAAGCACTGGTTGTGAGATGTATGGTCAGGCATTATCATGGAGAAGAATTGGGCCCTTTCTGTTGACCAATGTTGGCTACAGGCATTGCAGTTTTCCATGCATCTCATAGATTTGCTGAACATCCTTCTCAGATGAAATGGTTTCACTGGGATTCAGAAAGCTGTAGTGGATCAGATGGGCAGCAGACCACAAAACAGTGACCCTGACCTTTTTTTGGGTGCAAGTTTGGCTTTGGGAAGTGCTTTGGGGCTTCTTCAAGGTCTAACCATTGAACTGGTCATAGCTGGTTGTTGTCTAAAATCCGCTTTTCATCACACGTCACAATCTGAAAAATGGCTTGTTGTTTTGTAGAATAAGAGAAGATGATACTCCAAAATGACGTTTCTTTTGATTTGTGGTCATCTCACAAGGCATCCCCTTACCGAGCTTTTTTCACCTTTTCAATCTGCTTCAAATGCTCAACAACCATAGAATGGTCAATGTCGAGTTCTTCGGCAACTTCTTGTGTAGCTGTAAGGGGATCAGCTTTGATGATGGCTCTCAATTGGTCGTTGTCAACTTCCAATGGTCGGCCACTGCACTCCTCACCTTCAAGGCTCCCATCTCCTTTGCAAAACTTCTTGAACCATCACTGCATTAGCAGTTGCTGGGTCAAATGCATTGTTGATGTTGTAAGTTGTCTCCACTGCTTTATGACCCATTTTGAACTCAAATTAAAAAATTACTCAAATTTGCTTTGTGTCTAACATCATTTCTCTAGTCTAAAATAAATATAAAATTAACAGCAAGAAATGTCATTAGAGAAAACATAAAGCAAAAAATGAGCATTAAAATGCTGTATAACATAACCACATTTAATTAGAAAGTATTTTAATATCAAACAGCAAATTTCAACAATGCAAAAACCGCACTTACTTTTGCACCAACCTATCAGCTTTCAAATAGGGCTATAGGTTTAATTTTTAAAAACTAATATTTTATATCTTGTGCATCCAAGTTTGTACAGTAAGATTCACACCCATTTAGTTCACCATCTAGACTCAATACTGGTTGCTATCATCTAGCTTAGAAAGAAATTAGGTTTTGAAGAGGCTGGAACCTTAGTATAGTATTTTGGACCGAGTGAGCATTTAGTAATATTGAATTGAGAAAGGAATGCATAATAACACATAATGATTCTAATACTAGGCCCATCCCCATGAATCCAAAGTCATTTGAATTGAGAAGCCATCCTTGGAAAAAAAGATAGGTGGGGAACTCCATTCCATAAGAATTATTCTAGACACTTTATGATTCTGGATCATATTTCAGAGTCATCTGGTTAAGGTTATCAATCAAATTTATGGCAAAATATTTGACTACATGTCCTTTCATTTTACTTCAGCCATTTCTTCCAACTTTCTATATTACGAAATACAGCAAACATACACAAAATAGTGTAACTAACACCTATATGTTCACCAGGCAGATTTCACTTTATTTGCTTCAGTTTTTTTCTTAAATCATCAAAAAGCTCTAGATAAGTTAAAACCCAGCCTTTTCATCTCTTTCTCTTTTTTCTCATGATAATGACCATCTTCAAGGTGGTATGTATTCTTTCCATGTTTTTTTTATACTTCTGCCTTATATGTGTCCATTAATAACATAGTGTTATGTGTTTTTAAACTTTAAACAATACTGGCATAATATTTCATCTTACCTTTTGAAATTTGCTTTTTTTACACATCATATTTTAGAGATTTATCTATGTTGTTATATTTATGTGGTATAGATTTCTATAGAATGAATAAATCACACTGATTGCATTCTTCTATTAGTAGATATTAGATTTTTTCAAATTTTGCTATTATAAGAAATGCTGCAATACACATGTGCTCAGTTTTTTATAGGGTATCTGCACAGAAATGGCTTGTCTTTTCATGAGGTTTATAATAACTTTTGCAATATGCAAGTTTTAACTTAAAAGTTAATCTAATTGGGTCTTTAATTGGGATTTATTTTTGTGTATACTGTAAAGTAGGGATCTAATTTTATACTTTTCCATTTTGAAAAACATGAAAAATTTCCATTTTTTTCATATTAAATTGAAATATTTCAGATGTTTATCTCTCAGATAAAAACTTCAAAAAACCCACAATGTCATTATCACACCTAATAAATCAAAAGTAATTTCTCAATATTATTTAATCCCTCATCCATGTCCAAATTTCCCCAAATACCTTTTCACAGTTGATTTCATCAAAACAGGATTCAAAATCAACATATTACATTTGGTTGACACATCTCTTAAGTCTTTAGTCTATTACAGTTTCTTCTCTTCCATTTTTTTTAATACCATTTATTTATTTATTTATGAAATGAGGTCTTTTGTAAAAATCCCCCATTTTGGATTTGGTTGATTGTATCCTTGTGGTATTTATTTATATATCCATCTATCCATTTCCAATAAACTAGTAATTTCATCTAGATGCTTGATTAGATTACAGGTCTGATTCTTTTGTCAGGAATACTTTGTAAGTGGTTCTTTGTACTTCCTATTTCCTTAATCAGGAGGAACATAATATCTGCTTGTCTAATTGTTTATATTACCATACGTTATTTTTAGAAAAATTTTAGATTTACAGAAAAACTGAGCAAATAGTAGAGTTCCTGTATTTACCTTATCTCCATTCCCACAGCTTTCCCATTACTAATATCTTGTGCTAGTATGGTACATTTGTTACAATTAATAAACTAATATTGATACCTTATTATTAACTAAAGTTCATATTATCTCGCAGGTACTGAAGCCCCTCCACGTCCCTGTATCTTGTTTGTCAACAACGGTTTTAGTCTCCTAGGCCTTCCCTGAGTTTCAAAGAGAAGACTCAAGCAGTTACTAGAGAAAGGATGAAGGAAAAGCAGTTAAGAAAGATGGCTTCACGATAGTTCAGCAATAAAACAGAGTCCTAGCTCTTCCTCAAGAGATACACATAACAATCTATGTATATCTTTGAGTTATTCTGCAGGAACTAACACTTCCACACAGGTGGAGGGTGATGACTACATGCTGACCACAAACACATAGACCCCACACTGGCTGGAAACAGGGTGATGATGATTAAGATTCCCAGAACATCACCCTGTTACCTCACACCAACCAATCAGAAGAAAGTCCATGAGCTGCAATCCTCACCCCAAATGTTGTTTTTAAAAACTCTTGCCTGAAACCCATTTGGGAGTTCAGGTCTATTGCACATTAGCAGCTCCTTCTCCTTGCTTGGCACCCTGCAAATAACCCTGTATTTTCCTTCACCACAACCTGAAGTCAGTAAGTTGACTTTGCTGCATGGTAGGCCAGTAGATCCAAAGTTTGTTCAGTAACATTGAAATTTCATAGTTTTCACCAAATGCCCTTTTTCTGTTCTAGGATCCCAACCTGATACCAAGGCTGTCTTAATTTATTTTTTCAAGAACTTTTTAAACATTTTATTTATTTGGCTGTGCTGGGTCTCAACAGCAGCGTGTGTGATCTAGCTCCCTGACCAGGGATTGAATCCATGCTTCCTGCACTGGGAACAGAGACTCAAAGCCACTATACCACCAGGGAAGTTTCTGTCTTACTTTTAATCATGTTTAATTTTGACTAGTAGACTCAAGTGTTTTCAGGTAGATAGATCCATCATAAAGTTGTCCACTCAACCTTCCTTTTAGTGGTTTTAGCATCTATTGGTTATCATTGCCTAGATCCATTATTTTATTGGGAGTTGCATAATTTAAAATTCTTTAACTTTTTTCTGTAAGTATTAGCTAGAATTCTCCTATAAAGAAGTTTCCCTTCTCAGGTATTTGGTTACTTCTGAAATACTAAACAGTTTATCTTGCATAATCTATAATGGTTCTAAATGTCAATGATTCCAATATACCCATGTGATATGTGTGAGAAATTCCAATTACTTTCAACTTTTAAATTATTTGCACAAAAGTCCAAAGAAAATGTTTTATACCACTAGTCAAAATCTGTGGCTTTCATGTTCCTCTAATTTCTGCCATTTATGAAGACTGCCCAAAAACATGCTGAAAGGATAATAGTTACGCTGCATAAAATGAAAATGATTATATTCGTTTTGAGCCAAAAAATTCCAGGAACTTAATAGGTATTAATAATTAGTCCTCACAGATGTTTTAAAACTTAGTTATAATAAATACTATTCCTAATTAATTTTCATGACGTAGTGACAAATTCCACAATAGATTATAGCTGAGGAACTGAAACCCAGAGAATTAAAGAAAGTGGCCTAAGGGAATTCAGTAATTTAAATACACAGGCCTATTAAAGAGAATCAATAATAACAATATAAAAGAATATAACCCCTCTAAATACAAAGGTATGGCATGTCATTTGTTTCACTTCTACCAAATATAATCTATCTGTGTGGATAAATTTTCTAATAATAAAATATGTTAGGTAATATTAGAGCCATTGGGAAAAAAAAACCTAATAATGAGCCACAAAGTATTTCCAATAAAAAGGTGGCCTCTTCACATGCTCCATGATTCATTATCTACTTTATTTTGTTCACAAATATCAATACCACAATTGTTTAGAAATTAAGAGGACATGATTCAAATTTTTAAAGTCATGTAAGACAGTTAATTAAAGGAACTTTTCACATTTTCCACCTCATGAACATATATGTTCCTAAAACTGAGACCAATACTCAGTTGAATACAATACACTCACCCGATTAATGGTAACGACGTGAGGAGGTAATAGCTGAGGACACAAGAAACTTAGAATGGGTAGTGAAGGAGCGAAATGACAGCCTGAGACTAATTGCAGTTTTGGGAGACTGTAGCTTAGTCCTACTAATATTCCACTTCTAGGTTTCCCCATGGGAAAAGAAGCCCAGAGGAACCACGGCAAATCTATCTCCCAAACATACACAAAGAAATGGATTTGTGCAGAATAAGAGGTAGACTGTGGTAGTCATGGAAGTGCCCACTCAGATTTCCTTTAAGAGATACTGCTGCAGGGAGCATAGCTGATTGACCACTGATACATTTTTTACTCCAATGCTTTTGGGTCAGGCCATGCTTCCCTTAGGCTGTGCTGTGTGTGCTTAGTCGCTCAGTCGTGTCCGACTACTTGCGACCCCATGGACTGTAGCCCACCAGGCTTCTCTGTCCCTGGGGATTCTCCAGGCAAGAATACTGGAGTGGGCTGCCATTTCCTTCTCCAGGGATCTTCTCAGCCCAGGGGGCAAACCAAGGTCTCCCACATTGCAGGCAGATTCTTTACCATCTGAGCCACCAGTGAATCCCTTAGGCTATTCCCAGTCAATGGCAGCAAGATGTAAGAACATTCCATTCCATTCCTCCACAAAGCAGGATTCCTTTAACTGGTAACTTCAGCTCAGGGATTCCCCATTGGCCTGGGTGAGATTTTCTCAGAATTGCTCTATGGTTTGAGGTTCTTTCCATCAATCCTTCCTTCTTTTCTCCTGTCACAGGTGTTAGACCTGCCTCATTCTCCCTGTATGCCCCTTCTCCTTTCCCCTTTGTCTTTCATAACCATTCCTTCCAATAAATTCCTTACACATCTGATCTCATCTTGGTGTCCGCTTCTTCAAGGATTCAAATCGATACCCTTTACCTAAGAATTTAGCCTCCTGGGTTAACCTTATAACTGTTTATATCAAGTATAAACAATTTCATGGAAAACTATATAGATCAATAGATGACTTAAGATTAGAATACATACTTTAACTTAGTGTTAATGCAAATTTACATGTAAATCATTGAAATTTTTTTTAAGGTCTTAATTAGCAATCTCCTGAATTTGACCTCAGAAGCATATCTATCCACTATTTAAGTGCTGTTCTCTAGTTTTGAGATGGTGTGATTATGTACAACAGAATTCTTCTCAATTCTGAATTCAAATTCTACTCTCTTACTTGTTCTTAGCTCTTATGGGTGGGTATGAGATATTAAGGACCTGTGTTTCTACATGCTGTTGAGTAAGGCATATCAGCAGAAGTAAAAATAAAAGGTAACAAAGAAAAAGATCAACCTTACTTCCTGGTTTATTCATATTTTTTCCACCTACCACCAGTAATACTATAGCTTTGGTGTGCTTTTTCAAAGTGCAAAGCAAACAAAACTGTAAACAGCAAATCCTGGGCCTCCTCAAAGCCAACTGATATTGGACCAAATTCACCTACCTAGTGTCTCAAATACCATTCTATACCATGCTGGGCAAGATGTAGAGTCCTTGAGATTATTTGTCTTGATTTCCTAAAAGAATAAATAGAGTCACTTGGCTTGGGGAAAAAATCCTATGATATTCATCAAGAAAAATGAAAGGAAGTTTGATTTGGGATAAAAGAAACAGTATCACATTTGGTTGGCTTACTTTTAAGCCCCTCACCTTGGAATATATCCAGCAGTTAATAAAAAAACTTTATACTAAATTGTTGACAGTCAATGTCAAACATCAAAATGATATTAAAATTTTGAAATATCAAAAATGATACTTATCTATTATAGCAAAATAGCTCCCTTTACTCCAGAGTGAATATGAATTGTGACTCCAAGTTGATAGAGAAGTAGATGTGACAAAAAATGCAAATACCAGATCTCATTATTTTAAATGTTTTAAGAGATAAAAATTAGGAACTCCCCAGAATATGCTGCTTGAGGTGTGTGTTCAAGTGTTTATTTTCTATTATCTAATGAATGTACTTAAGTGCAAATACTTGTGAAGGACATCTATTCATTCAGTAAATATTTACCAATTTCCCACAATGTGCTAGACACTGTTCTAGCTTTTAGGATATCTGGAGAGCCTTAAAAGTGGTGATCACTCCCTGTTTGGCACAAGAGACAACCTTAGCTCAGCTATTCTTAGAAAGGGATAGCCTACTGATTTTGTCTCTTGATGAGGACTTCATGTATTATTAAATCTTGGATTCTGTTGTTTCTTTCATTTCCCTTTCTGTACTATCATGGAAATTATGTCTAGTAAATAGCAATCTAGACACCAATCTACTGAGTGCTTTTTGAAAACCGATACCACTTCTGAAGAAATTCTAGACCAGGGAAACCAGACAGGAGGAAATTATCAAAGGAGCAAATCAAGGTCCTAGAACTAAAGGACACAAGTCCCCTGATAAAGGACCTACTGAGTGTCCAGCAGATTAAATATGAAAAATACACACAACATGATACATCATGCCCTGGGGGAAAAAGAGAAGACCTAAGAACTTTCAGAGAGAAAATATGTGTAAAAGATCAAGAATTAAAATTTCACTGCACTTCTTGAGACCAACACTGGAAGCTAGAAGAGAGTGGTGAAATGTCTCAAAACTTTTCAAGAAAAATTGTTCCTAATCTAGAGTTCTATACCTGGTCATACTATCAGTTAAGCCTACAGCCAGATGAAAGACAATTTTAGACATATAAAATCTCATAAACTTTGCATTCTTTCTTAGAAAGCTATCATCAAAAAGAAAGAAGAAACTAAGCAAGAGGAAATGCTCATGAGAAAAGAGGGAGAAAAACAAGAAAGACAACAAGGATACTGGTACCAGGAGATTTACCATAGGTGATAGGTGAAGGGGATTCTCAAATTGATAATGAAGGCAAGTTCATGAATGACAGATACGAACAAAACAAAAGGTTGAGACAGGTGGATCCAAGATGCACAAAAATAGCTTTTCTGATGAGTTGAAACATACAAAGGAAAAAGATATTAATTTACAATAAATATTTATTGAATATTCACTTTGAGTCAAAAACACTATTCTCATGGAGCTTTCATTCTAGCACAGACAGTAAGATAATAAACATAACATTCTTCTATATTAAAAGGCTGTGCTATGCTTAGTCGCTCAGTTGCGTCTGACTCTTTGCGACTCCATGGACTGTAGCCCGCCAGGCTCCTCTGTCCATAGGGATCCTCCAGGCAAGAATATTGGAGTGGGTTGCCATCCCCTCCTCCAGGAGATCTTCCCAACCCAGGGATTGAACCCAGGTCTCCCCCATTGCAGGCAGATTCTTTACCATCTGAGCCTACCAGGAAGCTCAATTAGAAGGTAGTAAATGTTATTTTAAAAAGAAAATGTAAAGCAGGGTAAGGAAAATTAAAATTGTTCTAGTTGGGGAGGGGTATAGGGTGTGTATAACAATTTAAAATAGGATTATGAGGATAAGCGTCACTGAAATGATACTTCAGGTAAGACCCAAGAATTCAATCCTGAAAAGGACTGGAATCAGGGAATTCATCATGTGGCTATCTGGTAGAAGAACTTTGTAGGCAGAGGGAACTTCTAGTGAGGGTGGAGAAACATGAGAGGGAGGGATGCTGGAGCAGCAGTAGGAAATGAAGTCAGAGAGGTACAAGATGGGAGATGTGTCTTGCACAGCCCTGCTGATCACTGTAATAACTATTTTCTCTCTGAGGGAAATGGAGATCCATTGAGGAAGTGAAATGACTGATTTACATTTTAAAAGGATCAAGTCTGGCTTCCATAGTGACTCAGACAGTAAAGAATTCGCCTGCGATGTTAAATGTTAATCTTTAACATTAAGAGTTCCTACAAATTACTTTTTAAAAATTAGCCCAGTAGGAAAATGTGCAAAGGATAGAAACAGACACTTCAAAGAAAAAAAAAAGGACAAAAGAAGTTTGACTTCCCTCAAAAAAAAAAAAAAAAAGATAGGAAAATTAAAACTATACCAAGACATCACTGGGCTCCCCAAGTGGCGCTAGTGGTAAGGAACTCGCCTGCCAAGGAGGAGACATAATGAGACATGTGTTCAATCTCTGGGTTGGGAATATCCCTGGAGGAGGGCAACCCACTCCAGTATTCTTGCCTGGAGAATCCCATGGACAGAGAAGCCTGGTGGGCTACAGTTCACAGGATTGCAAAGAGTTGGACACAACTGTAGTGATTTAGCAAGAAGGCAAGCAAGACATCACATTTCACCTAATCAGACTGACAAAGATTCAGAAGCTTGATAAAATTCTGAGTTGGGGAGGATAATGAGTAAACAGACACTCTCGTAAATTGCGGGGTGGGAGTATAAATTGGTATGGCAATTTGGCAAAATCCACCAATGTCACATACCCTTTGGGGTTGAACATGGAGATGGGACACTTAGATACCCCGTTTCAAGGAAGGTTTTATTGTGCCAGCTTCTGGAAGATATGTCAGTAGACAGTCTTCAACTGTCAGCCCTTGAGAGTTTTGCCTTGCTGCAAAGAGTTGCCCCACCAAAAGTCAATGCCTTCCTGGGACAGCCCACAACCAATGACTAAAGGAGAAGGAGGTACAAAGGCCTTTTTCACTCAATGTGTAACGGCTTCCTGGGTGCCCAGTGGTAAAGAATCTGCCTGCCAATGCCGGAGACGAGGGTTGAATCCTTGGATCAGGAAGATCCCCTGGAGAGGGAAATGGCAACCCACTACAGGATTCTTGCTTGGAAAATCCCATGGGGTCGCAAAGAGTCAGACACGACTGAGCGCCTGAAACAGGCACCCAACATGGGCCAATTCTGATAGGCCATCTCAGGTCCATGGCTTTCCTAAGGAGTTGGCTGAGGCTTCATGCGGCAACTTCAAAGTTTAGCTTCTCCTTTTGCTCAATCCCACTTCCTCCTTCTCCCTTGCACTGCTGTTAAATCCAACGACACTCCCTAAAAACACCCAGAACTCTAAATTTCTGTCCCAGAATCTCCTTCTTAGAAGACCTAATCTGTGAAAATTTTGACTCACAGCTCTGCTTTTAGGAATCTATCTATTCCATAGATTACCCACATATTGGCAAAATGATGTATATTCAAGGTTATTCATAGCGGATTATGTTTAAGAGCAAGAATTAGAAACAGTCTGACTAAACAACCAGGTGACTGATGAAATAAAGGCATGTCTATACAATGTAATTCCATCACCTCCACTAGCTTTGTTCGTAGTGATGCTTTCTAAGGCCCACCTGACTTCCCATTCCAGGATCTCTGGCTCTAGGTGAGTGATCACACCATCGTGATTATCTGGGTTGTGAAGATCTTTTTTGTACAGTTCTTCTGTGTATTCTTTCCACCTCTTCTTAATATCTTCTGCTTCTGTTAGGTCCATACCATTTCTGTCCTTTATCAAGTCCACCTGCATGAAATGTTCCCTTGGTATCTCTAATTTTCTTGAAGAGATCTCTAGTCTTTCCCATTCTGTTGTTTTCCTCTATTTCTTTGCATTGATCGCTGAGGAAGGCTTTCTTGTCTCTCCTTGCTATTCTTTGGAACTTTGCATTCAGATGGGTATATCTTTCCTTTTTTTCTTTTGCTTCTCTTCTTTTCACAGCTATTTTTAAGGCCTCCTCAGGCAGCCATTTTGCTTTTTTGCGTTACTTTTCCATGGGGATGGTCTTGATCCCTGTCTCCTGTACAATGTTACAAACCTCTGTCCATAGTTCATCAGGCACTCTATCAGATCTAGTCCCTTAAATCTATTTCTCACTTCCACTGTATAGTCATAAGGGATTTGATTTAGGTCATACCTGAATGGTCTAGTGGTTTTCCCTACTTTCTTTAATTTAAGTCTGAATTTGGCAATAAGGAGTTCATGATCTGAGCCACAGTCTGCTCCCAGTCTTGTTTTTGCTGACTGTATAGAGCTTCTCCATCTTTGGCTGCAAAGAATATAATCAATCTGATTTCAGTATTGACCGTCTGGTGATGTCCATGTGTAGAGTCTTCTCTTGTGTTGTTGGAAGAGGGTGTTTGCTATGACCAGTGCATTCTCTTGGCAAAACTCTATTAGCCTTTGCCCTGCTTCACTCTGTACTCCAAGGTCAAATTTGCCTGTTACTCCAGATGTTTCTTGACTTCCTACTTTTGCATTCCAGTCCCTATAATGAAAAGGACATCTTTTTTGGGTGTTAGTTCTAAAAGGTCTTGTAGGTCTTCATAGAACCATTCAACTTCAGCTTCTTCAGTGTTACTGGTTGGGGCATAGGCTTGGATTACCACGATATTGAATGGTTTGCCTTGGAAACGAACAGAGATCATTTTGTTGTTTTTGAGATTGCATCCAAGTACTGCATCTCGGGCTCTTTTGTTGACCATGATGGCTACTCCATTTCTTCTAAGGGATTCCTGCCCACCACAGTAGTAGATATAATGGTCATCTGAGTTAAATTCACCCATTCCAGTCCATTTTAGTTTGCTGTTTCCTAGAATGTCGACGTTCACTCTTGCCATTTCCTGTTTGACCACTTCCAATTTGCCTTGATTCATGGACTTAACATTCCAGGTTCCTATGCAATGTTGCTCTTTACAATATTGGGCCTTGCTTCCATCACCAGTCACATACACAACTGGGTATTGTCTTTGCTTTGGCTCCATCCCTTCATTCTTTCTGGAGTTATTTCTCCACTGATCTCCAGTAGAATATTGGGCACCTACCGACCTGGGGAGCTATTTCAAATCCTGAAAGATGATGCTGTGAAAGTGCTGCACTCAATATGCCAGCAAAATTGGAAAACTAAGCAGTGGCCACAGGACTGGAAAAGGTCAGTTTTCATTCCAATCCCAAAGAAAGGCAATGTCAAAGAATGCTCAAACTACTGCACAATTGCTCTCATCTCACTAGTAAAGTAATGCTCAATATTCTTCAAGCCAGGCTTCAGCAATACGTGAACCATGAACTTCCAGATGTTCAAGCTGGTTTTAGAAAAGGCAGAGGAACCAGAGATCAAATTGCCAACATCCGCTGGATCATCGAAAAAGCAAGAGAATTCCAGAAAAACATCTATTTCTGCTTTATTGACTATGCCAAAGCCTTTGACTGTGTGGATCACAATAAACTGTGGAAGATTCTTCAAGAGATGGGAATACCAGACCACCTTACCTGCCTCTTGAGAAACCTGTATGCAGATAAGGAAGCAACAGTTAGAACTGGACATGGAACGACAGACTGGTTCCAAAGAGGAAAAGGAGTACATCAAGGCTGTATACTGTCACCCTGCTTATTTAACTTATATGCAGAGTACATCCTGAGAAACGCTGGGCTGGGAGAAGCACAAGCTGGAATCAAGATTGCCGGGAGAAATATCAATAACCTCAGATATGCAGATGATACCACCCTTATGGCAGAAAGTGAAGAGGAACTAAAGAGCCTCTTGACGAAAGTGAAAGAGGAGAGTGAAAAAGTTGGCTTAAAGCTCAACATTCAGAAAACTAAGATCATGGCATCTGGTCCCATCACTTTATGGCAAACAGATGGGGAAATAGTGACTGACTTTATTTTTGGGGGCTCCAAAATCACTGCCGATGGTGATTGCAGCCATGAAATTAAAAGATGCTTACTCCTTGGAAGGAAAGTTATGACCAACCTAGAGAGCATATTAAAAAGCAGAGACATTACTTTGCCAACAAAGGTCCGTCTAGTCAAGGCTATGGTTTTTCCAGTGGTCATGTATGGATTGAGAGTTGGACTGTGAAGAAAGCTGAGTGCCGAAGAATGGATGCTTTTGAACTGTGGTGTTGGAGAAGACTCTTGAGAGTCCCTTGGACTGCAAGGAGATACAACCAGTCCATCCTAAAGGAGATCAGTCCTGGGCGTTCACTGGAAGGACTGATGCTGAAGTTGAAACTCCCAATACTTTGGCCACCTGATGCGAAGAGTTGACTCATTGGAAAAGACCCTGATGCTGGGAGGGATTGGGGGCAGGAGGAGAAGGGGAACAACAGAGGATGAGATGGTTGGATGGCATCAGTGACTCAATGGACGTGAGTTTGAGTAAACTCCAGGATTTGGTGATGGACAGGGAGGACTGGCATGCTGCGGTTCACATGGTTGCAAAGAGTCGGACAGGACTGAGCGACTGAACTGAACTGAACTGATACAATATAATATGACATAGCTATATCAAATTGAGGAACCCGTTTATATAATGATATAAAAAGATCTTCTGTGTGTGTGTGTGTGTGTGTGCATGTATCTGTATATGAATGAAGGATGTATAAAAACCAATGTCATTTGTTGCCCATGAGTAGATTTGGGTATCTCAGGGACAGGTAGAAGCGGAATATTCATGTTGTATACCATTGTACTTTCTGAATTTTAAGCCATGTGAATGCGTTACATAATGATTAGAAGCAATTTTTGCTAGTTAAATTATTTGACTGTTATACTACTTGTAAAAAAAACTATATATGCATAGCTTTGTTAAACTAACAATTAAATTAAAAAGAATTTTTGTAACCCTGATGTTTAGCATGTGGAATCCTAATACCCTGACTAGGGATAGAACCTACACTCTCTGAAGTGGAAGTGTGGCGTCTTAACCACCAGATTGCCAGGGAAGTCCCTAAAAATTAAATTAAAAAAAAATCTAAGTGTTAAGTAAGAAATAAAAGAACAAACTGTGCAAAATGATTACCATTTTTTTAAACATTGTATACACATACAGATAGATACATTGAAAGAAGCATGGAAAAAAGTCTAGAAGGACACAAAATCATAAAAGTCGTTATCTTTGTGGGTAACATTAGAGACAACCCATTGTGTACTGAGAACCCACTTCTCAATTCAAACAATTGAATTGAGAACACTTTCAAATTGAGAACAATTCAAACAATTGAGAAGTGTATGAGATAAAAAGTAAGGCATGCATTTTATCTCATACATTTTTCAACTGTTCGAATTTAAGGGCATGCATACATTTGTAATTAGAAAGTAGTGTTTAAGAATTATGAGACAAATTAGAATTAGAAAAAAGGAAAAAACCCTCCAACTTGACAATTATTTAGAGGAAACTTGATGATGCTTATAGGAAGTAGAAAAATTAATTTTCTAAAATAATTTTAGGAAGACTGGAATGTGTGCTAATTTCCCCCCTTGCTTAACCTTAATTCATCTAAACAGTTGTCTCAGTTAATTTCTTAAAATATGTAGAATCAAACTTTAGTTGCAAATATAAAAAGTTCCTGCAACTGGGATTAGGAATTCTTTTAGAGGGGCTGGGATGTGGCTGTGCCAGAAGATGTATCTAGGTCTGAACTTCCGGGGACGCCCTGACTTGCTCCTAACATTAGAGATTGCTGTTGTTGTTTAGTCGCTAAGGAGTGTCCAGCTCTGCGACCCCATGGACTGTAGCCCACCAGGCTCCTCCTATTCATGGGATTTCCCAGGCAAGAATACTGGAGTGGGTTCTCACTGCCATCTCAAGGGAATCTTACTGACCAGGGATTGAACCCACGTTTCCTGCACTGCCAGGTGAGAGATCTTTACCAGTAAGCCACCAGGGAAGCCCAGCGTTAGAAATTATCTAGTCCTTAAAGGTACTCATTGAGAAATCATATTGTATTGAGCTTGGGAAAAGCAAAGGTCATGCTCTGCAACTTATTTTTCTGTATTCTCTGTCTTAAAATGGAATGACACAGAGATTACCATGGCTCTCCATAAAGATGCCATGAAAATTCATGAAGATGTTCATATTTTTAATGAAATTTTTCTTTTTTTGGATTTTTACTCTATCTGTATCAAACCATTATGCTGTACACCTTAAACTTATACAATGATGTATGTCAATTATATCTCAATAAAATTGGGGGGTAGAATTCTTATAGTAACTCATGTGAGAGATAAAAGTGGCCTGAAGAAGCTCAGTTAGTTAGGGTGGAGAAGAGGGTGCATTTTTTGATCAGCATTTGATTTTAAATTATCTTCTAGATAAAGTGCTCATTTTCCCAAAGATATAATGAAGATGACTTGTGTGAACAGATAGATAATGGTACTATCGACTGAAATATCAAATGAGAGAGCAGGAAGAGGTATTTGAAGTAAGATGATGAACTTTGTTTTGCATATATTGAGATTGGTTGGCTGAGGCCAGCCATGGGGCCATTGTTTGAAGTGGACAAAGTCTCTCATATGTGACAATGAACAGGTCTGGAGTTGGAAGGTCACTGGAGGCTCAAGTCTAAACTCCGGTGGTTGAGGGATCCTGAACATAATCTCTGTCACTGCACTTACTATGGCATTTTGCAAGTCCCCTTGACTACATTTGTCTTTTTCCCTAGCATTGTGCTGTCAAATACTGTCATTTAACCACATGTGGCTATTTAACTCTTGAAATGTGGCCAATCCAAATTGAGATGTGTGGGGAAGGGGGGAGGGATAAATTAGGGGTTTGGGATTAACATACACACACTACTATACACAAAATAGATAAACAAGAACAACCAACTATATAGCACAGGAAGTTATACTCAATATTTTGTAATAATCTATAGTGGATAAAAATCTGAAAAAAGAATATATATCTGTATGTATAACTGAATCACTTTGCTATGCACCTGAAACTAAAACAACATTGTAAATCAACTATACTTCAACTTTTAAAAAAATCCATGGGGATTTTCCCTAGCAGACTATTGGTTAGAACTTGGCACTTTCAGTGCAACGGCCCAGGGTTCAATCTTTGGTCAGGGAACTATATTCCCACAAGCCAAGCAGTGAGGCAAAAAAAAAAAAAAAGTCCAAATTAAGATGTGCTGTAAATATAAAATACACATTGATTTTGTAGATATGTTATCAAACATAAAAACCTAAGATATCTCATTAATAATATTTTATGTCAGTTAATTGTTGAAGTGATATTTTGGATATGTTGGGCTCAATAAAAATATATCATTCAAAATTTTTTTAAAGAGGGACTTGCTTTTTGTCTTTCATAAAGTCAGTTGCTTTCCTTCTTTTGATAGTATATAATTAAAATTATAAAAGATAACTACCACCTGACTAGTAATAATAATAGAAATAAAATAACTAAACAAAGGTTCATGATGAATGAACCCATTCTAGCCCATTTTGGGATGAAGCCTAAGAGAGACAAAGTGGAGAACCCTTAAAGTTTTTTTTTTTTTAACTTATAGAAAAATTGCAAGAATAGGACAGAGAATTTCTGAATATTATTTATTCAAGTTCAACAACTTTTTTTTGCCACATTTGCATTCTCTGTCTGTAGATATTTTGATTTATTTTTTGAACCATTTGAGAATAGATTGCATGCATTATGCTTCCTTATCTCTTCATACCTCAGTGTGTTTTTTTACTATGAAAAATAACTTACTTTATATAATCACCATACAATTATCAAATGTGGGAGCTACTTTTTTCTAATCTGTGGTCCATATTCCAACTTTGTCAACTGTTTCAATTAATCTTTAATAGTATTTCCCCCGCTCTGGTACAAGTTCCAGTTTAGATCATGTGTTGACTTTAGCTGTTAAGTCTCCTTGTGTTTGCATGCTAAGCCACTTCAATTGTGTCTGACTCTTCTCAACACTAAGGACTGTAGCCCACCAGGCTCTTCTGTCCAAGGGATTCTCTAGGCAAGAATACTGGAGTTGGTTGCCATGCCCTCCTTCCGAGATCTTCGTGACCCAGGGATCAAACACATATCTCTTTACATCTCCTGCATTGGCAGGGGAGTTCTTAACCAGGGAAGTCCCATCAAGTCTCTTTAGTTCCTTTTACTAAATAGTTCCTTAACATTTTTTTCTGGGAGGGGGTTCTGTCATGACAGTTATTTAAGAGAATGTTCTTTAATATGGGTTTGGTTGACATTTCCTCACAATTAGATTTAAGTGACATTATGTCCTTCTCAGAGTATCTCATTTGGAGGCATATGGTCACTGATTAAAGTGTTGCCTAGTTTTTCCACTGTATAGTTACTTTTCCCCTCTTCTGTTACCTAAACACAAGTCAATATGCCTGGTGCACAGTGAGGCCAAACAAAATCAAAATGTGGGAGTTTGGAATACAGAAAGGTTTATTGAAAGCCATGGAAAGAGATGAGTGGTTCATACCTTAAAAACCCCGAACTCCCCCAAAACTCTCAGCAAAGCCCTTTTCTAGGAAAAATGGGGAAGGGGCGTGGTTAGTTGTTGCAAACTTCTTGGTGTCAGATCCCTTGTTCTTGGTGTCCAGTCATGCATGGTCAGATACTGATGTTTCTGTAAACCGGCACCAAACAGGGGGTGCTAGTGGTAAAGAACCCGCTTGCCAATGCAGGAGACATAAGAGATGCAGGTTTGATCCCTGGGTCGGGAAGATCCCCTGGAGGAAGGCATAGGAACCCACTCCAGTATTCTTGCCCGGGAAATCCTATGGAAAGAGAAGCCTGGAGGGCTACAGTCCATGGGGTCGCAAAGAGCGGGACACAACTGAAGCGACTTAGCATGCATCACCAAACAAACGTTATTCTCTGTTCTGACAAGAAAGGGCCAGATCCTAAGGCACAAACTGTCACCTCCTGAGGTAAGGTCCTGGCTAAGAAGGGGCAGCTCTCAGTTGGTGGCTGTTATCACTGGGGAGCCAGGCATTTAGGACTCAGCTGGCCCTCAGCCTCCTCAGGTTGCCCACACGGCAGAGGCAAAACCCAGACTATACCCCAGGCAGACAGACAATGCCATTACTTCACAGAGGCAGGATTGGGGAGAGGTTAACTGCTGCCTCAAGGCCTGGGCCTGGCCCAGTGGGCAGCCGTGGCAAGGGCTGTGGAGCTCTGCAGGACACATCCCCTTAGCCTGTTCCCTGGGCCCTGCAGCTTACCCGCTGGCCAGAGGCCAGGTGAGCCTGAGAGTCCCAGTGAGAAGGCCAGGATCCACTCTTACCTCATTCTTTGCCTGATGACCGCCATTCCACTGACCATTAGCTGAATGGGCCACTACCGGTCACTTACTGACAGTTGGTCCTTGGGGGAGAGGCCCATTGTAGTGGCAACCAGTGGCTGAGCAGGACTACTAACAGTTGCTCATTGACAGTTGCTCACTTGAGGGAGCAGTCCCCTGTGGTGCCGATCAGTGATTGAACAGGACCTGTAACTACCGCTCTAACCATCCTGTGTCAGCGGTTTTGGGGTAACCATTGCCTGGTAATGGGTTGTGTGGTAATGGTGTCCAACGACGGCCACATGCTAAGGGTTGGGCCTGTCCCACTCTATTATACTTCTAAAAAAAGTGACAGTCCATGAAGAGATACTTTGAAGATTTGAAAAAAATACTGCTTCTCATCAAACTTTCCCCCTAGGTTTAGAATCCATTGATGATGTTTTCCAAACCAATCTTTTCTATGATAGTTACAAAATGGTGATTTTCCAACTGCACCACTCTCTCTACATCTATCAGTGGGCAAGCTCTATAGAGAACAGCTTTTCCTTTTCCCCTCTCTCTCACTCTCATTAGAACACATGAATAAATTCTTATTTTATTCAATGGATCATAATTCATTACTGTTCTTATTTTGATACTCTAGTTATCCCACATTTGCCCAATGAGAGGCCCTTCAAGCAGGCTGCTATTGACATGTCCCCATTTATTTTTTGAGCACTTATTTCTGACACAACAGGATGTTCCAGATCATCTTGTACCTTCCTGTGCTAGCCCTGAAATCAGCCATTTGTTCAAGAAGCTTTGATTCCTCTTGACGGGGGAAAATATTTAGAAATCAAGATCTGTGCAGGGAGTCTTTAATTTTGAAGTTATTATCAATCATAAGATTAAGAGAAATATATATATATCAACTTTTATTAATCATATTTATGGCCGAGTTAGCTATTTCTTTTTTCCCTCTTTGTGGTAAGAAAGAAGGAAATATTAAGCTTGTTTTTAAAATTTTGTCTTATTTACTCGAATATAATTCTAGCTACAATATTGGCAAAGAACACTGACTGCAACAGAAACTATGGATCATAAGTCTCTCAATAGCTCCTCAAACATAACATATCCTCAAAAGAAAACTATGAAGAAAAACTGTATAAGTTTTGAAATACTATAAGCTAATCTGTGGAATCCTAAAGATAAGCATAATGGAACAGGGGGCATTTCACTGAATTCATTTTAAAGGAATTTAATCAAAGCTCTATAAAACAACACTTTGTCATCAGATTCTTGTTGCAAAAGACGTTCTGCTTCTTACAGTGGTGTCATGTGATGCAAACTGCTATGGTAACATCTCACATTATTATTTTTATGTGATAAAGGCAGACGAACTATACAATGTTTGAAAAGTATGTCAATTTCTATTTTAACTGAATGAAAAATATTTACTCTGTCTCTTGATAACAAGGTCTTCAAATGATAATACACTTTTGAAATATTGAAGATGAAATAAAGAGATCATATTTTATGTGTCACACTACTAGCGACAGGCTTTCCAGCTGGCTCAGTGGTAAAGAATCCACCTGCCAAGGCAGGAGACATAAGAGACACGGGTTCCATCCTTGGATAGGGAAGATCCCCTGGAGGAGGGCCTGGCAACCCACTCCAATATTCTTGCCCGGAAAATCCCGTGGACAGAGAAGCCTGGCAGACTACAGTCCAGAGGGTTGCAAAAGAGTCGAACAAGACTAAGCACAGTACTAGGGACAAAGACCAAGTCCATTTTTTGCTGCAAGTACTTTGTATTCATTTCCAGACCCATGATTATATGGAAACACTTGGGTCACTTTAAAAAAATTCAAATTCTTGAGCACCATCCTGATTCACTTTAACATCATATTTCTTAAGCCAGGAATATGTATTTTTAAAATTTCCCCAGATAATTCTGAGACAGTTGATCATCAAACTCATTTGGGAACCACTGACTGTGGCAAAAATAAATTTATACCAGGGTTTAAGTCTTATTATATATATATATATAAGTTGCCCAAGGGCAGGAACTGTGCTTGTAAAATTTTATAAGCCCAGCACCTATTATGAACCTTGCATGTTGTAGACATTCAATATACATTTACAAAAAGAAGTTTAACTTCAAACTTTGAGTCTTAATATTAATTTCTGCAGGGACTATAAACCTACTTTAGTGGTATTATATATCACGTGATAGGAACCACCTTGGATAGCAGGCAGGTAGAAAGACAATATTGGATTGGTGTACCAGTTTCTAATGCAGAATACAGTTGTGTTCAGTTATGACCCTGAATTTCAATAACTTAATCTATGCTCCTGAAAATGGAGAAAGAGTACTTACATTTACAAGGCTGGTCTAGTTTGTATTGTATTGTATTGTATTGTCTGTATTGTCTCTTCTGTATTGTCCTTCTTTCCACTAAATGTTCTGCTTGATAGGTTTTTGTTGTTGTTGTTTGTTTTTTAAAGTAGCTGACATTTTTATGGCTTAAAACAGACTTCTCAAAGTATGGTTCATGGACTCCTGGGGGTTCCCTGAGCCCTTTCTGGTGATCTGTGAGGGCAAGAGTTTTTTTCCTAATAACAATAAGCTGTATTTGGCTTTATCACTTTCATTCTCAGGTGTACAGTGGAGCTTTCCAGTGGCTATTTGATGACTGATATGGAAACAGATTAGGCTTCACTGGTAGCTCAGGTGGTAAAGAATCCGCCTACAATGCAGGAGACCCGGGTTTGATCCCTGGGTCGGGAAGATCCCCTGGAAGAGGGCATGGCAACCCACTCCAGTATTCTTGTCTGGAGAATCCCCATGGACAGAGGAGTTTGGCAGGCTACAGCCCATGGGGTTGCAAAGAGTCAGACACAACTGATTGGCTAAGTGTGTACAGACACACACATGGAAACAGATTAAAGAAGAAAAGATATGAGAATCATCTTATTTCTACAAACCACACATTAAAAAACTGACAAAAATGTAAAACCATGATGCACTAAAAATAGTTATTATTTTAAAATATCTATTTATGCCAACATACAATGTGCTCTTTTCAATGACTAAAAAATTAAAATTTTCAAGTTTTAATTTCTAAAACATGACAAGTATTTATAGCTATAACACATAAAAGTTGTTGGAGTTCTCAATAATTTTTAAGAGTGTAAAGGGGTCCTGAAACTAAAAAGTATAAGATCAGTGACTTATGTTTTTACATGACACTTAATAATTAGCTGAACAGGTCATTTAGTTTTATATAGACAAATTTAGACTTTTTTTTTCTGGCTGGGCCACATGGCACGTGGAATCCTAGTTCCCCTACTAGAGATTAACCCTCGCTTCCCGCAGGAAGACTGGAAACTGGGAGTCTTAACCACTGGACAGTCAAGGAAGTCCCTAGACAAATTTTGACTAAAACCAGGATTGAATTTTACCAATTCTTAATAACTGATCTTTGTCCAACATTTATTTTTGTCCAACATTTATGTAAAAAACTTTCTTCTTATTCTGAGAAACACTTGACTGAGCTACCAGTTAAGATTCCATGAGCCCCCGAAGTGATTTTTGATAGTAACCTATGACACAACTTGAAATGCTCATCTTCAGCCTGAATGGATGGGCTGCCTGAGAAGGATACCATGCTAAGTGCCTACTAGTAAACAGGGAAGGATGTCTTTATTAGATTTTTCATTTAACAGATAATAGGCTCTAAATAGAAAGAAATACAGAAAAGGCACATTTTGATAGCTAAGCAGCAAATCAGCCAAAATTCCTAACTCCTGTGGCAAGCAGATCCAGAGGACAGCAGATTGAAGAAAACTGCTTAAGACGTCCTTGGTGATCTTTAGATTAGGTCTGTGCCAGCTCTAGCATTTGCTCATTACCTCGGGGTCTTAGCCTGCCATTAAATAAAAAGTTTTCATCAGCAGGATGGTTGTAAACAAACATTGGGTTGCCTGTAAAGATCGAGCACAGTGCTGTGAACACAATAATTTGTTGTTCTTAGGGTAGCGCGCAGGGACAGTCCTCTGAGAAGAAATGCAGAAAATAGTTGTTCTACCTACTTCACCGAGTCCAATGACATTAATAGTTCTATTTGTAGCTTTTTCTACAGCTTTAAGGAAATTTTTGAAGAAACTTTTCTTTAAAACTTCTCTCACATCATAATCAAAATACTGTCATTCTGTTTCCACATTCTGATAGGAACATCATGCTACTAGTAGATTAGTGACGAAACTCTTCAATAACATTAGTTTGCAAAGAGAACACTTAAAAAAAAAATCTAAGAGTAAAGGAAGCGGTGAGGAGGTTTCTTAAGTTGAAAAAAACTTCAAAATCAGGAAATAGGCAAATTTTATCAGACACCTAAATCTAAAAGCAGCTGGAAAATAACAATTTCCAACTCACTGTGGTCCAATTCTCTTTTCACTGACTCCTTTTTGCTTAGCCAACACGAAAAAGGGTACCAACAAGGCGGGAACTGGCACAATAAATCTCTTTTTTAATAGATTCCTATACTCCTTGTGTGTCGGGGAGTGCGGGCGATAGAGGTAGGATGCGCAGATAAAAAACTAGAGAGCGTCTCGGGGACCGCCTACCTTCGCTCCTAAATACTGAGGGGGGCGGAGCCGAGGCTAGGGCGGGGCCCGAGGCCGGGGCGGAGTCCGGGCGGGGCGGGTTGCTTCCGGGCCTCTCCCCACCCCTTTTCCTCTGTGCTCCTCCCACACGTATTTCACCACGATCCCGAAAGGCCCAGCGGCTAGGAGAGTCACGTGAGAGTGGGTGGTGGAAGTGGAGGCTTGTCTTGGCTGTTTCTTCATCTCTATGGTTTTCAGAGGTGGGCGGCTTTGACGGAGAAGCAACTGCAGCTCAGGCGTGGACGGGTGAGTCCTGGGACTGTGAAGGTTTGAGGACAGAGCCTTTCAGGGAGGACGAAAGGAAGGGGGATGCGAAACAGCTTTAGACACCAGACCTTTGGGGCCAGCCGATTGTCTGCCCTGGGGTCAGGCGACTTCTCTGGTCGAGCGGGACAGCTGTCTCCCCCTGATGTGTCTAGACTGGGGCTTGAGACCAGCCCTTAGTCCTGCCTGCTTCGCTTCCTCAGCTTTTCTTCACTTCACCCAGTCCCTTCTGCCTGTCCCGGGAGAACTTCTACTTCCGAGTTCCCAGCTGCAGGGTTCACTTGAGCGCCGACGTCTCTCTTCTCACAGGCGACCAGGGACCATCCTTGGCATCTGGGGATGTGGTTGGAAGTGGGTGGGGAGTTTATAGTTAGGTCTCTGATGAGGGGAAGTTTTAATCACTGAAATGAAAAAGGTGGAAATATAAATGGGGGACCTGAAGAGACAAAACAAAGTACAGGTTTCCTGGACCGTTCAGTTTTTATTTTCCCAGTGTCTTACCCATTCTCTCTCAAGTTTCCTTCTCACTATCCTATCCTGGCCCACAATACGGTGTTTTGAGAATGAGCCGGGCGTTATTGACTCAGTGTAAAAATGTTGGAAGAAGAGTTTAAACCGAACTATTTTTTAAGTTCCTACCTGTGTAGTATTACGGTTTCTTTATCTTCTCTTTCAGATGCCTAAAAAAAAAAAAGTATTGTGGATATTTGCAAGTATATGTAGAATAACCATTTTATAATTAGGACTAGAGTAAAATAATTTATTCTCTTTGTGGTACTTGGAAAGACATATTTACTTTCTGTTTTATAAGTAGATGTGTCTGAATTTGGGGGCAGTTTCTTGGGTATACCTTTGTTTACCTTTATTTTATTTAGGTAAAATATTCCTTTGAGTCACAGGTGCACGTGATCTATCTAGCAGGAGAAAGGAGTGAAACAGCTTAGGGTTGATAGCTGTTGGAGAGTTTAGGTTTCATTGAACGATATGACAAATTAATAAAATGTCAGCATCTTGAGACTTAGGTGTTGGCCAGGTTGACCGTCCCATTATCTTCTTGGCGTTGCCTAAGGTATTGAGCTTCTTAAATATTGTCTCATCCTAAAAACTTTTTAGAACTCACTCACTTGTTTGTGAGAACGTGGCTCTGGCTTCTGGCTGCTCTGTGTCCTTTTAGTAGCTCAGTTATGTGGGACTCTTGGAGACCCCAGGGACTGTAGCTCACCAGGCTGTTATGTCCATAGGATTTTCCAGGCAAGATTACTGGAGGGAGTTGCCATTTCCTTCTCCAGGGGATCTTCCAGACCCAGGTATCTAACCTGTGTCTCCTGCATTGCTGGCGGATTCTTTACCGCTGAACCACATAGGAAGACCTCAGTGACCTTATTGAAGGTGATAAGACACAAGAAACGCTAACAAAAAGTAAAGATTCAGGGGCTGGTTGGGTACCTGGGGAGAAAAGGAAAATGACAGAAATTAATATGAGCAAGAGAACAGAAGAGTGTATTGCTATCTTCGTTTATAATCTAGAGAACATTTACTATGTTGCATAGACTTTGCATTCCCAAGAGGTGACTCTTGAGACTGACTTTCCTGTGTTTAACAATGGTATGTAATTTATCCTATAATGCAGTATTATGTAAAATAATAACTGAAAGACTTAATTGATCCTTCAGATTTTATATTATTCAGAAATATAGAACTGAGTAATTGACAAAGTTATTACACCTAATTTGGCCACTTTTTCCCTCTTGACCAATTTTTACAATGACTGCAACACTTGCTAAATGTTTACCAATTTTTTTCCACATGGAGTAGAGGGTTTTGTTTGGCCACATTGTGCGGCATGTGGGATCTTAGGTCCCCAGCCAGGGATGGAACCCGCGCCCCTTACATTGGAAGCATGGAGTCTTAACCACTGGACTGCCAGGGAAGTCCCTTGAGTATAATTTTTTTTAATATTTCCTTGAAAAGAGAACTAACTTTTAAAAAAGTTTATTCACAACTCCCCCCCCCCCCCCCCGCCCCCCGCCCACCAGAAAGGAAAATAGCTTGATTTTATGCTAAGGGAAAAAGTTGATTCTTTTTAAGTAGATTTTTACTCACTTAAGTAAATTCTGAGAAAATTACTAATGCTTTTTAAGACATTAAATATTGCTGACTCAGAATAGTTGAGAAGAAAATACAGGGGTAGTATTTTTAAATATTTTATATTTCTTATTATAAAAGTAATATGTGTTTATTTTTGAAAAATAGAAACATTATAAGAAATACAACACTGAAACTTGAAATGCTAATTTATCTTTTCCCATGCCAACATGTAACCACTACTTCCTCTTGCTTTGGGTTGGGCATCAGTGTGGAAAAGTTGAGTTTGGGGTCAGACTCCCTGGGAAAGATGGCATTGAGAGTACTGGGCTTACATCCTACAACCTCAGAAACTCCAGAAGAGAGAAGACTTCCCTTTTTCTGATTCTATTATAATAGAATTCTGTTATAATAGCAAACTACCCTGTGGCCTTACTTGGGTCATTGCCCATCCTAGAGACAATCTCTGTGACCAGACAGATGGAATGCCTTGGGTGTTCAGAATTGGATCTTCTTCCCACTGTGGAGTAGGATGGAGGGAGATACAGTTTAAAAGGACATGAATTAAGGGTAGGTGACCTATAGTTCCCAAAGGAAAATTGAAGTGTCATTTCCTGGAGAAGGGAGAAAGATTGCCGGACAGGTAGTAATAGCAGATGTCCACTAAAATAATTTTACATGTATTTTTAAAAATTAACTGCTTTCCTTTCCCAATATAAATTACTTTCTACAGTTTGCATGTTGATTTTTCCTTTTTAAAGTGTCTACTATTAATTTATAGAACTTGAAATTTGAACTCTTTGAGTGCACCTATTTGTACTGTTATCACATGTATAAGTACCCATGCTCTGGAGTACTCAGATTTTCCAGCTTTAAATATATTGTATATTTGGCCAGTTTGTTAAAATTGATTATTGGTAATCACACACACATTTTTTGTTGTGTGTGAACTTGATTATATAAACTGCAGTTTATAAATAGTAAATAAATGTTTTAAATATTTAAGTATATGTAGTAAATATGATTACATACTTGATTCTTTAATTATTTTATGTTCAAAAGTCTGTGTAGAAACTACTTAATTTTGAGCATTGTTTAAAAAATAAATAATAATTGTCACTAATTGCTGTTACTGAGTTTTAACTTTAAAACTATAGTTAACATTAATGTCTTGTTTTGTATCTTTATGGATTATTCTGATGATTCATTATATTTTAAGAGAAAATATAATTGATGCAACGTATTATTTACTCCACTTTCTTCTTTTTCATTTAGAAGATGTTAGTAGCTCAATTCAGTGGACATTTGAACTTTATTTGCTAACACTGGTGGCACAGGCTTTAGTTTAGGCAGGCAGGTCTCTCTTCTAAAACTCAACTCCATCGCTTCTTGATGTTGAGCAAGTTACTTAATCTCTCAGAATTTGAGTTTATTTGCAAATGAAAATAGTAATATCTCATAGGGATTTTTTGAGGATTAATTAATATATGCCAAGTGCCTGGGATTTAGCAGGTTCTCATAAATGTGATGGTTGTGTTGTTTTTAAATTATTTATTTGGCTGTGCCAGGTATCAGCTGTGGCACATGAGACCTTTTTTAGTTGTGGCACATGGAATTTTAGTTGCAGCATGTGGAAACCAGTTCCCTGATCAGGGACCAAACCCAGGCCCCCTGCATGGGGATCACAGAGTCTAGGCTGCTGAACCACCAGGGAGTCCCTGAATGTGATTGTTAACAGTGACAATAACAAAAAATAATGTCTGAAAAGAATTTATTTTCCCAACTTGAGAATGTTTAGCCCAGAGAGTTTAAAATATATAGATGTTGGAGGAATTAATTAGATTGTTCTTTATTCAGTTTGTCTAGATTTTAGCGGGTTTTAAATTCTATGTTGAATATATAGCAATAAACTAGAAAACTTTGTTTAAGCTACACAGTTATTAGCAGACTGCCCAATTTGTAAAAATTGCTTAGGCCCATACAGCTTCATATCAAAAAAAACCCAAAAACAACCCAATTGAAAAATGAGCATACTTAAATAGACATTTCTCCAAAGAAGATGCACAGATGGCTAACAGGCACATGAAAAAATGCTCGATATCACTAAGTATTAGAGAAATGCAAATCAAAACTACAATGAGGTATCACCTCACACCAGTCAGAATGGCCATAATTAAAAAGTTTAGCAAATTCCCTGGTGGTCCAGTGATTAGGACTCGGCTCTTTCACTGTTATGGGTCCAAGTTCAGTCCCTGGTCGGGGAACTAAGATCCTGCAAACTGTAGGACATGACCAAAAAAAAAAAAAAAAAAATCTACAAATAAATACTGGAGAGGGTGTGGAGAAAAGGGAACCCTCCTACACTATCATTGGGGATGTAAATTGATACAACCACTGGAGAGAACAACATGGAGTTTCCTTAAATAACAAAGTAGAACTACCGTATGATTGAGCAATCCCACTCCTGAATGCATGTCCGGAGAAAACTCTTAATTAAAAAAGATGCATGCACCCCAGTGTTCATAGCAACACTATTTATAATAGCCAAGACATGGAAGCAACCTAAATGTTCACTGATAGATGAATGGATAGGAAGATGTGGGATGTGTATGTATCGTGGAATATTTCTCAGCCATAAAAAAGAATGAAATAATGCCATTTGCTGCAACATGGATGGGCCTAGAGTTTATTGTATTAAGTGAAGTAGGACAGGGAAAGACAAGTATCATATGATACCATTTGTATGTGGAATCTAAAAAAAATGATACAGATGAACTTATTTATAAAGCAGAAATAGATTCACAGACATAGATAACAAATTTATGGTTACCAAAGGAGATAGTGAGGTGGTGGGGGGAGATAAGTTAGGAGTTTGGGATTAACAGATACATATTAATATATAAAATAGATGAATATCAAGGACCTATATTCAGTAACCTATAGTGGGAAAGAATCTTAAAAAATATATTTATGTATAGCTGAATCACTTTGCTATACAATTGAAACTAACCCAACATTGTAAATCAACTATACTTAAATAAAAAAACACAAAAATAAAGATTGCTTAATTCAAGTATAAGTGTCAGGATGGGGAAATGTATTGAGTAAATTTTACACAAACTCTGAGCGCAATAGAGGTCAGTAAGAGGAAGATAGTTTGTTACTTCACTATAGAAGGGGAGCTAGGCATTGAGCACCTTTGAAAGTTCAGAGCAGAATTTATGGTTACTTTAATAGCTACAAATGATAAAAATGGATTTGTTTTTATTTTAAAGGATAAGTTCAGGATAATACTCCTGCAAAAAAGTAATACTTTGAGAACATGATATACTGGACACCTGCAGGTGGAAAAGATAGCGGTTTAGAATGTTACCGGAAAAACCGAAAGAGGCAACTGTGGAACTGAACAACTGTGAGAAGTGATTGACATCAAATATCATTAATATGGGGTTGGGAGTTTAAGTACTGCTGTATTGGGTGGAGAGGTGTTGGCCTTATTAATGAGAAAATAATCAGCTAGAGCTGGATTACCTTTTTTCCCCCTAAACTAACAGAGTAATCAGTTTTGTTTTTTGCAAATTGTAAAGATTCCTCGCCAACAATAATAAATTTAAGATAGGGTTACTGAGTATGAGAAAAAGGAATAATCTTTAAGATCTTTAAGAGATACATCCTTATCATTCATGTGAGGCATACAAGTAAGGTTTGCATTTTCCTTCAAAATGATTTTAAGTTTCAAATTGGTCATTTAAAACTTAAAATGCCTATCTTAATAATCTTGCTTGTTCAGAGTCAGACAGTTATTGATGTCTATTTATAAGCTCTACTTACCGTTCAGATTTTTCTTTTTAAAGTTTGTTCATTGGGGTTATTGGACTTAAACCAGCAAGCTAAAGTTTACCTTTTAAAAAACTAAACATCTGAAAGTTGTCCACTATCCTAGTAGGATTAAGTGAGCATTCTGTAACATGGCACATGAAGGGCATTAGAATCTAGCTGTAATATAACTTTATCTCTCTACCTTCTCTTCCTGTTCCTTCTCCCATGTTCTAGTCATAGTGAACTACTTTTTGTTCCCCATACGATCTGTGCCTTTTTGTGTCATTATGCCTTTTCTTGGGCTGTTTGTTGTACTGAGAATGCCTCTTCACCATCCTACCATCTTCCAACTGGTGAGTTATTATTCATCTTCAGAAGATTAGATAAATGAGTTGTTCTTCAATTTGTGTATCTCCCTCCACTATCAGGTGGTTATTTGCCTTGGTGGTTCCCATAATATTTATTTTAAAAAAATACTCTTCTTATTTTGTGGAGCAGTTGTATGTATTTTCCTAGAGAATGAGTGATTCTTGATGCCGTAAACAAGGCTTATTCGCCATCATCTCCTGAACACTCAACAGAATACCTGTCTTATGTACAAGCTCAGAACATGTTTGGTGAATAAATGAGTAATTACAATATTTTATCTGCTTTAAAAATCAGAGTAGAAGTAGGATATAATTTAATAGATTAAGTCTGCACTCTGTAACCTTTATCAGACTGATGCATTTAGAGAATTTACTTGGAGATTCCTAGAAAATTCTATCCGCACATTCTGCCATACATCAATTACTTTCTTTCCTTAATATGTATCTAAGCACTGGAAAGAGAGAAATAAAACATTCCATTCATTAAGGAGCTCACAGTCTAGTGGTGGAGACAAACAGATGACTTATAATTAAATTTTATGATAATTAAAATTAAAAATCAGTTTTTTAGTTTTACTAGAGACATTTCAGATGCTCAATAGCCACAAATAACTAGTGGCTACTGTATTGAACACTGCAGATATGAAATATTTCTTTCATTCTGACATATTCTATTTGACAGAACTGTTGTGGAATACTATAAATACACTCAAATCTCAATTTCCTAGTTTCAGATGATAGTTCATTTTCATTTCAATCAAGTGCTTTCCTTGTTCAAATAAAACTTCCTTTTAGATTTGAAATTTGTGTTTTTAAAAATGATCAAGTAGATTCTATTGTAATGTGTTTCAAATAAAGCAACACTACTAATTTTCTCAGGCCTTTAATCTATGATAGCATTTGAATTAAGTAGTTTCATAATTTGATTTTCAACTTAAGGTTGATATCATTTGACTTTCTATCCTAATAATTCCTGAAATGGTAAGGATGCATAATGGTTAAGAGCAATGGCTCTGGGATCAGAGAAACCTCAGAGTTATTGAGGATCAAATAAGGCAATCAAAAGGATGATTCACATGGGGAGCTGGCAGGACAGTGGGTGGGGCATTGAGAATCCTGTATGCAGGTCAGGAAGCAACAGTTAGAACTGGACGTGGAACAGCAGGCTGGTTCCAAATAGGAAAAGGAGTGTGTCAAGGCTGGATATTGTCACCCTGCTTATTTAACTTACATGCAGAGTACATCATGAGAAATGCTGGGCTGGAGGAATCACAATCTGGAATCAAGATTGCAGGAAGAAATATCAATAACCTCAGATATGCAGATCACACCACCTTTATGGCAGAAAGTGAAGAGGAACTAAAGAGCCTCTTGATGAAAGTGAAAGAGGAGAGGGAAAAGTTGGCCTAAAGCTCAACTTTCAGAAAACTAAGATCATGGCATCCGGTCCCATCACTTCATGGCAAATAGATGGGGAAACAGAGGAAACAGCGGCTGACTTTATTTTTGGGGGCTCCAAAATCACTGCAGATGGTGATTGCAGCCATGAAATTAAAAGACGCTTGCTCCTTGGAAGGAAAGTTATGACCAACCCAGACAGCATATTAAAAAGCAGAGACATTACTTTGCCAACAAAGGTCTGTCTAATCAAGGCTATGGTTTTTCCAGTGGTCATGTATTGATGTGAGAGTTGGACTATAAAGAAGGCTGAGCACTGAAGAATTGATGCTTTTGAACTGCAGTGTTGGAGAAGACTCTTGAGAGTCCCTTGGACTGCAAGGAGATTCAACCAGTCCATCCTAAAGGAGATCAGTCCTGGGTGTTCATTGGAGGGACTGATGTTGAAGCTGAAACTCCAATACTTTGGCCACCTGATGCGAAGAGTTGACTCATTTGAAAAGACCCTGATGCTGGGAAAGATTGAGGGCAGGAGGAGAAGGGGATGACAGAGAATGAGATGATTGGATGGCATCACCAACTTGATGGACATGGGTTTGGGTGGGCTCTGGGAGTTGGTGATGGACAGGGAGGCCTGGCATGCTGTGGTTCATGGGGTCACAAAGAGTTGGACACGACTGAGCGACTGAACTGAACTGAACTCAGAAGTGCACACAATTTAAAACTTTTGAATTGTTTATTTCTGGAATTTTGCATTTAATATTCTTGGATCAGTGTTGACCATGGGTAACTGAAACCACAAAGAGCCAAACTGCAAGTAAATGGGGACTTGTGTACTCAGAACAGTTTTGCCTCAGTAGTGAGGTAAATTAGCTTTAAACTAAATACTGCTCTGGCCTAGCCTAAAAAATTTAAAAGCAAGACTTGAAACAGTCAGACTCCTCCAAGTAACTTATTCATGTCCCAGAACTAAGCTCAAGAATAGGTTCAGGAATACAAAAATATCCAGCACCCAAAAATGTAAAATTCACAGTGTCTGGCATCCAATCAGAAATTACTAGGTATGCAAAGGAGCAGGAAAATATGGCTCATAATGAAAAAAATAAAAGCTGAAACAGAAGTGACATGGGTGATAGAATTAGTGGAGAGGGATGGTAAAACAGTTTTTTATAACTGTATTCCATATGCTTAAAAACGCAAAGAAAGATTGAATGTGTTAATTAGAAACATGGAAGATACAGGTAACATCCCCAACTTAATGGATATGAATTTGAGCAAACTCCAAGGGATAATAGAGGGTAGAGGAACCTGGCATGCTTCAGTCCATGGGGTCACAAAGAGTCAGACACGACTTAGCAACTGAACAAGAACAGAAGCAAAGCTATAGGTGGAAACTACAATGGCTGAGATGAAAGACAGACTTGATGTTATTAATGGCAGGTTAGACCTGGAAGAAGAAAACTTAAGCCAAGGCTTATGAATTATACAAAATTATCTATGAAGAGTTCTTGCTAAAAGTACTTAATTTTACTCTGATCAAACTTTCAGGTGTAACTTCTAGTTTACAGGAAATAAAAGGACTAGAGAAATATTTAAACCATGCTACAAGGCAACCATTAGATAAATCCAGAGTTTGAGAAATACGATTCAGATGTCCTGTTCTGTTAAAAATTTAGGATTGTGCTGTGATTGCATAATGTGCTGAATATACTTAATATAACCTTAAGATGGTAAATTTTGTGTCTATTTTACCACTGTTTTAAAAAATTTACCGTTTAAAAAGACATTTAAAAGTATACAATTGAGAGGCATAAGGTGTATCTGCACTGTTGTGCAATTAACACCACCATTCATTTCTGGAATTTTTCTCTTCTTCTCAAACAGAAAACTTTTATACTCATTAAAAAGTAACTCTCCACTATGGAAAACAGTGTGGAGATTCCTTAAAAAACTGGAAATAGAACTGCCATATGACCCAGCAATACCACTTCTGGGCATACACACTGAGGAAACCAGATCTGAAAGAGACACGTGCACCCCAATGTTCATTGCAGCACTGTTTATAATAGCCAGGACATGGAAGCAACCTAGATGCCCATCAGCAGACGAATGGATAAGGAAGCTGTGGTACATATACACCATGGAATATTACTCAGCCATTAAAAAGAATTCATTTGAATGAGTTCTAATGAGATGGATGAAACCGGAGCCCATTATACAGAGTGAAGTAAGCCAGAAAGATAAAGAACATTACAGCATACTAACACATATATATGGAATTTAGAAAGATGGTAACGATAACCCTATATGCAAAACAGAAAATGAGACACAGATGTACAGAACAGACTTTTGGACTCTGTGGGAGAAGGCGAGGGTGGGATGTTTCAAGAGAACAGCATGTATATTATCTATGGTGAAACAGATCACCAGCCCAGGTGGGATGCATGAGACAAGTGCTTGGGCCTGGTGCACTGGGAAGACCCAGAGGAATCGGGTGGAGAGGGGGGATGGGGATGGGGAATACATGTAACTCCATGGCTGATTCATGTCAATGTATGACAAAACCCACTGAAATGTTGTGAAGTAATTAGCCTCCAACTAATTAAAAAAAAAAGAAAGATAACAGAACTGAGGACAGAATTCAAAATAAAAGGAAAAAAAAAGAAACCTTCATGGAAAAAAGAAAACTCTCTACTTCCTTCCTTCCACCAACCTCTGGCCTCAGCTTATTACTTTGTTTCTGCTGTAGGTTCATCATGTATGTGGAATCATAGAATATTTGCCTTTTTGTGATTGATGTGTTTCACTTAATGTAAGATTTAAAGGTTCATGCCTGTTGTAGGATGTATCAGAATTTTCTTTTTCCAGTTTTTAGAATTGTGGTAGAATACATACACACAAAAATTAACATAGTAACCAATTTTAAGTGTACAGTTTGCGCTTTCCTTGTGGCTCAGCTGGTAAAGAATCCCCCTGCAATGTGGGAGACCTGGGTTTGATCCCTGAGTTGGGAAGATCCCCTGGAGAAGGGAAAGGCTACCCCCTCCAGTATTCTGGCCTGAAGAATTCCATGGACTGTATAGTCCATGGGGTCACAAAGTGTCAGACATGACTGAGCAACTTTCACTTTCACTTAGTGGTATTAAGTACATTCAGGTTATTGTGAAACCGTCATCCCTGTCAGGAACTGTTTTCATCTTGCAAAAGTGAAATGCTGCATCCACTAAGTAACAACTCCAGTGCCTCATCCATCTAACTCCTGGCAACCACAATTCTTTCAGTCCATGAGTTTGACTACTCTAAGGTGGCTTATGTGGCCTCCCAGGTGGCTCAATGGTAAAGAATCCACTTGCCAATGCAGAAGAGGCAAGAGACACAAGTTTGATCCCTAGATTGGGAAGATCCCCTGGAGTAGGAAATGGCAACCCACTTCTGTATTCTTGCCTGGAAAGTCCCATGGGCATAGAAGCCTGGTGGGCTGTAGTCCATAGGGTCGCAAAGTTGGGTGTGACTGAGCAACTGAGTGTGTGTGCGCACACACACACGACTCAGATCTTTTTCTGACTGATTTATTTCAGTTAGCATAATGTCATCAAAATTCATACATGTTGTAGGATGTTTCAGGATTTCATTCCTTTTAAGGCTGAGTAATGTTCCTTTGTACTTCTACACCACATTTTGTTTACCTATTCATGTTCACGAACACTTGGGTTGCTTCTACCTTTTGGCTGTTGTGAGAAATGCTGCTATGAGCATGGATGTACAAAAACCTATTCAAGTCCCTGTTTTCAGTTATTTTGGATATATACACCAGAGTGGGATTGCTGAATCATATAGTAATTCTGTTTAATTTTTTGAAGAATTGCCATACCATTTTTTGTAGTGGCTGCACCGTCTTACATTCCCATTAGTAGTGCACAAGGATGATACATAAATGCCATTCTACTGGATGTGGATAAATTTTATGTTATGTTTAGCTAATAAGATTAGGGTTGTGAGGCGAGAAAAAGGTTATGTGTAAAGAAACTTTTAGATTAGAGAGACTTCAAAAAAATACCAAAGATACCTCATTTTTGTGTGGATCCTTGTTTGAAAAACCAAATATATGTTTTATGGAAGTTTGAATATGTACTATTAATAGTATTGAAAGATATTAGGAAGTTGCTATTAATTTGAGTAAGTATGACAATGGTATTGTAGCTATGTAGGAAAATATTATTAAAGTATTTAGGGGTAGAGTTTTAGTGTCTGTAACTTTGAAGTGGTGGGTTTAAAAATTAACTTGATAGACATAAATAGATAGATGAAGAAAATAGATGAAATGTTAATTGTTCAGTTTAGGTATGATGTTCACAATAGTATTCTTTGAAATTTTCTGAGTGTTTGAAAGTTTTTAAATGAGCTGCAAAGGTTTGATGTTATATTTTTATTTTCTGGAGAAGCCATTTTAAATTTGCTTTTACTTTTATAAGTAATTTACTTTAATCCTTAGTACTTTTATTTTCTCTCTCCTCTTTAAAATTAGTTTCTCTTTATAATTGAGTTTATTGGGCTTTGTCTTCCAGATACTGCATTCTTATTTTGTTAGTTTCCTAAGTATGCAATTAGTGTGCATCTTAAGAAGTGACTTTTGTGTTCATCTTGACCAATGGAATATGCATTCTTCATGTATACCCCAGATTTTGAAGGAGCAATTCAACTGTCAAAGCATTGGATGACTCCTGTTACACATTTAACCCAGAGGTTTTAATATCATGCTTTATAGGAACATGGCTGTTAATTCACTGACAATTTCTTTCCTAACTGCATATTTTCTTTAAGCTCAGATTAAAGTCTCTGTTCAGCTTCTAGGTTCTGTGTGTACTATATGTATTAGGATTCATGAAGTATAAATTTTTGGTTAAGAGGATAGAGGACAGAATATTGTTATTGTGGGAAACCTAGGATTCTACTGTAAGAAACATTCTAACCTGTGAGTCTGGGTGGTGATTATTTAACTTGTTTACTAATCAGTTTCCAGAATATGAAGGATTTCCAGCTTTATTTCTATAGTCTATGGTGGGAAGAGAATTAGACAAGGAGTTACAGGATCTGGTTTGTTTCCAACTTTGCTACTAAGTATCTTTGTCATCTTGATGAAGTTGCTTGAAGTATCATCTTCTCTGGCCTGTTTCCTCTCATACTGAAAATTTGAAAATTTCTGAGGTCTCTTTTAGCTCTTAATATTCTGTTATATTGATCTTTTTTTCTTTCTTCATATTTTATCTCAGTGTTTGCAAGGGTATTGGGGCACACTGAGTACTGAATGCTCTTGATTGTGGCAGCCTGAATACTGAATCTGTTTGTCAAAATGTGTGAGTTCCCTTTTCTATTTAAATAACAACAAAAGCCTTTGTCTTTTTAACCCGTCGATTGCCCTACTTTTTATGGCAACAGGAACTTCTTATTTATACTGAAAAATACATTTATTTTAATTCTTCCTTTTGTATAGTAAAATAGACATGTGAAGTAAAGTAGTAGGTTATGTTATACAAGATAGTCTTTGTTTGCCCCCACTGTTACTTTACCCTTCTCCATCCTACTTCATGCTCCAGGAAGCTGACCTTTATGGACTACACACTATGCTCCATTCGCTCTGGTATCCAGTAGGGTTTGGCTAATGACAGAGGGTGGAGAGTGAGTCTGGGTATATATGTTTTTTGGTGCCCTCTTTGTAGGTTGGTAATTATGACTGGCCCCTGAACAATGTGAGGTTAGGGACATCGATACCCACCCAACCCTAAACAGTTGAAAATCCACATAGAACTATTGAATCCCCCAAAACTTAATTACTAGAAGCCTACTGTTGACCCATGTTAGAAGGCAGAGATACTGAATAATATCTTCTGGACTGAGAAGAAACTTTGAGACCAAAAACAAAGCAGGCAGCTCCATAAAGTGCACTGATGAAGTTTATTTATAGCTGCATGACATGCTGCCATAAGGGGTACAGGGGAATTCAAAGGACCCAAAGCTAAAAATAGAATCTGACTACTATGTTGTAATATGTATTAGAATTTCATTTCTGTTTAAGGCTAAATAATCCATTATATGTATACAACATACTTTGGGTTTCTGTTGATGAACATTTGGGCTCTTGCCACCTTTTGGCTATTGTGAGTGGTGCTGCTGTGTATTCTTTTAGGTATAAGCTTAGGGTTGCAGTTGCTGGATCACATGGTACTTCTACATTTGACTTTTGCATTTTACATTCTTTTTTATTTTACATTCTTAGCAAATGTGTACAAGGGTCCAGTTTCTTCATATTTTCTCCAACACTTGTCATTTTCTGCTTTTTGTTTGTTTGCTTTTGTTTTTTGGTAATACCCATTTCCCTAATGACTAATAATGTTGAGCATTTTTTCATGTGCTTGTTGACCATATGTATATCTTCCTTGGAGACATATCTGTTGAAATCCTTTGTCCATTTTTTAATTGAGTTGTTCATTTTTTTTCTTGTTGTAATAGATAGTTTTGAGTCAAAATACAAGGTTTCTTAGAAATGGTGAAGTGATTCCATGGATTTGAAATGGTTTTTAGACTAGAAGAAAACAAGTGTCCATTTCCTTAATTAGATAGCAAGGATAGATAATAGATAAATTTATTATTAGAGCCTTACTTTGCATAAATGTTTGCTTTAAAAGGAATATATTTAGGTGTTATATGTTTATGTAACATTCTAGTGAAATTTATGTTGAAAAGTATAGCTTTTATTTGAATTATCACTTTCAGCAGCATTCTCTTATGTTACCTTCCAAACAAACATTTTTTCATCATTTACTGCATGTTAGGTATGGTGCTCAGCATTTGGCATTTTCTCATGTAATTCTCCTCAAAGTTCTTTGCAGTAAGTGTTACTACCCCTGTTTTATGGAAGCACAAAGTTGCCAAAGTCAGAAACACAGGTCTTACTGACTTCAAAATTAATGGCCAGTAAGAGGTCGAGTTAGTAAGGTCTGGTATCTAAAATTAATTAACTAGATAACCCTGAATTAGACACAACTGTCTGGGCCTCAGTTTATTAAAACAAAGCAGAACAAAACAAAATATATAATACAGATTTATATACATGTTTAGAACTTTGTGATGTTCTAATTTTGCTTTAATTAAATTCTTAAGTTTAAAACAACATTTTCAAGTAAATAAGTGAAAGTCCAAAATCACTGCAGATGGTGACTGCAGCCAAGAAATTAAAAGATGCTTGCTCCTTGGAAAAAAAAGCTCTGACAAACCTAAACAGCATATTAAAAAGCAGGATCATCACTTTGCTGACAAAGGTATATATATATATGGATTTTCCAGTAGTTATGTACAGGTGTGAGAGTTGGACCACCACAAAGAAAGCTGAGTGCCATAGAATTGATGCTTTCGAACTATAATGCTGGCGAAGACTCCTGAGAATCCCTTGAACAGCAAGGAGATCAAACCAGTCAGTCCTAAAGGTAGTCAATCCTGAATTTCCATTGGAGGGACTGATGCTGAAGCTGAAGCTCCAATACTTTGGCCACCTAATTCAAAGAGCCAACTCATTGGTTAAGACTCATCATGCTGGGAAAGATTGAGGGCCAGAGGAGAAAAGGGTGAGAAAGGATGAGGTGGTTGGGTAGTATCACTGACTCAATGGACATGAGTTTGAGCAAACTCAAGGAGATAGTAAAGGACAGGGAAGCCTGGCGTGCTGCAGTCCATAGGGTCGCAAAGAGTGGGACCTGACTGAACAACAGCAATAGTTTTGTTTTAATTAAATCCCAAAGTTTAAAACAACATCTTCAAGTAAATAAGTGAAAGTCTTAAAAAAAAAGGGTAAATAGAAATTGGAGTAAAGGTTAAAAAAAGAAAAAGAAAAGCAGCCTGTGAAATATCTAATATTACTGTCAGCCTAGCAGGTTTGTTTCTAGAGAGAACATAAATATAGACAGATTGTTATAAAAGAGTATCAATAAAGATGTCTGTTGCTGTGAATACTAAAAAATTCCACTGAAGTTGTTATTTATGTAGAAAGAGACTTCCTTTGGCAGAAATGTATATTATTCTTACAGATTGGCCTGTACTGCCGATCAATCCTTTGCTGTTGAATGAGACTCTGAGAAACATGTCATGAACTCAGAGTTGTGACATGGACAGTTGAGTTCTGACATGGAATTATTATTACATTTTAATCATGTACCTCATTTTCCATTTCTGGAAATTGAGTATAATGCAAATGGGAGAGTATTCATTGGAGCATTTTAAAATATAAAGTTCTCTGAAAATGCAAGGTGACATTCTTTTAAAATATTGATTCCTTCATTCTGTCTTCACATATCATTTCTATATCACAGTAGGATTTAGAGCTTTTAATTTAATAGTGGAAGTGAAAGTGTTAGTTGCTCAGCCCTGTCCGACTCTATGCAACCCTGTGAACTGTAACCCATCAGGCTCCTTTGTCCATGGAATTCTCCAGGCAAGAATGCTGAAGTGGGTTTCCAATTCCCTTCTCTAGAGGATCTTCCCAACACAGGGATGAAGCCTGGGTCTCCTGGATTGCGGGCTCTTTACTATTTGAGCCACTGGGAAGCCCATAAAATATTCTTTTTTCTATGGTATATATTGTTGTTGATTGAAAATTTATGTTTTCCTTATTTTAAAAAAATGTACTCTTTGTGGAATCAGTCTCAGCTTTTTGTAAAGTTGGATTTAGTCAACTACTATTTTTGCTATACATTCCCATGTTATACTTTATGAGCAAAGCAAACAGACTTAACAATGAATGAATTCAATGATTAGCAAATCGTGAATGAGGTTATGGTTGTAGGTTTATATAGACCATTTAGGTTTTTTCTGTTGTATGAGTAGTTTAACTCAGTCTAATATTAGCTTTTGAATGGTTGAGTATCATTAAGAAAGAATTTTATATTGTATATTTCACATATAGCTATGGCATATAGCATATATAAAGAAAAGTACATGAAACAGCTATGTACACTTTTTTTTTTTTTGTACACTTTAAATAATAATTTTAAAAAGTGAATCATGTAGGTAGCATCACTCAGGCCAAAAATAACATTTCCATCACCCCAGAAGTCCCCGATATGCCCTTCCTTGATCACACATCCTGTTATGTGTTGGCTTGTTATGATTTCACTTACTTGTTTATGGCTTAAGTGAAGCTGTTTTGATCTAAGGGTGAATTTGTTTACATTGGGGAGGCTGTGTCAAGATGATATCATCAAAATTTTTGTGCTGCTGAGTGCTTGTTGATGTGAACATATGGAGGAGAGACTATGTCATAATGAACATTTAAACTTTAAATACCAAGAACTTGAGAGGACTTACTGAGAATGTTCAATCTGGGCAAGGCTACTCTTTACTGATCTAAAATAGCTCTCCAAAGACGTGCTGTAGCAAGGCTGCTCTTTGCCAGCAGTGATGAAAACTGTGCAGTCATCCTGTGAAGGAGATATCTTGTCCGCCAACACTAGTGCCTTCCTTCCACTAACATCCAGCTCTAGCAACAAGGGATTTCAGTTTGCACTGGCAGCTCTTGGTTGACTAAGCTGACTCTTCTGAAAACCAACAAGGTTCACCTTGGCTTAATTTGGACTTTTATTTCTTCATCTCTTCTTTGTCTGGAAAAATAGTGTAATCATTTGAATCAATTATCCAAAGCAGTCTACCATTGATTTGGGGTATGTTATTTCTTTTATTTACATATAAAGAGACATTATCCTGTATGCTGTTGGCTTGTGACATATTATCATGTAATTCCTGCAGTGAACCTGGGTTAAATAAGTTATTGGCAGAGACAGTCTCAGTCTCTGAACATAATTTGCTAAAACAATTTATCTCTTCAGGAGATAAATTATCCTCCAGAATTTTGATGATAATCATGATTATGTGTATCCTTAAACACTTAGTTTTGTCTGTTTTTTGAACTTTATATAGATGAAGTCTACCTGTTTATATTCTTTTATGATATGCTTCTCCAATGAACATTATATTTATGAGGCTTATCGTGTGTTACTTGTAAAGCATTTTGAGGGGGATATAAATTTTCCAAAGTTAATTTAGTAATTCCTTTTAAAAAATGTTTTATTTTGAAGTAAAAGTGTGTAAAAAATTAAGGTACACGTAAATGACTATGACATGAATCCCTGTTTATTCATTTATCTGCATTAGGAATTAGGACATGTTTATCCCTTTAACTGTTGATGGACATTTGGGTTATTGCTAGTTTTGATTGTTACAAACACATTGCTATGAACATTCCTGTTTGTATCTCAGAATATGTTTGAACTTTTCTACAATAAAATTTCAGGGTTAGGAACTTCCCTGGTGGTCCAGTCATTAAGAATCTGCCTTCCAGTGCAGGGGTCATGGGTTCAAGTGCTGGTCAGGGAACTAAAAACCCATGGGCCATAGGGCGACTAAGCCTGTGTGCCGCAACTAGAGAAGCTCAAAGTGCTACAACTAGAGAAAGCCCACAGACCTCAACGAAGACTCAGCATAGCAAAAAAAGAAAAAAATTTCAGGGTTAAAGGTGTTCATGTTTTCTGTTTATCAAGATAATGTCAAAGTTTTCAAAAGTGATTAAACCAGTGTACAGTTCCAACATCAAGTGTGACAGTTCCTATTGCTCCACATCTTCCCAGGTGACACTAGTGGTAAAGAAGCTGCCTGCCAGTGCAGGAGACGGAGGAGACACAGGTCCAGTCCCTGGGCCGGGAAGAGCCCCTGGAGAAGGGCAGCTTCGTTGTTTATCAACACTTGGTCAATCCTTTGTCTGTAACTTCCCACTTCCACTGTCACTTGACTTTTAAATGTAAAACTCAGATGTCATTTCATGTGGTTAATTTCTATAATTTTTGTGTGTATTTGAAAAGAATGTGTAATATGCAGCTGTTCAGTATTCTGTTATGTGTTCATTACATTAAGTTGTTGATCATGTTGATAAAAATATTTTATATCCATACTGGTTTTTAAAATATTTCTCCTGATGTGTTTTTTCTTATCCTGCACAATTATTTTTATAAGGTAATAATGTGTAGTTGTGTTATTTGAGTCTAATATATTGTGTTGCAGGGCATTGAAGATAGCTTTTTTTTTTTCAGCTTTAAATTTTTGGTTCAAAGTAATTATTTTAAGCTGTTTTGGAAATTAACAGAAGCGTTAGGACTATATGTGATAAAGATATTATTCTTGTGATGTATTGTTATCATGCCAGTACATTACATATTTCAGTTCTAGCTTAAAAATCTTAAAGGTTTGAGAAATACATTTTTTTAATTTGACAATAGCCATCCTAATAGGTGTGAAATATATCATTGTGGTGTTGATTTACATTTTCCCAATGACTAATGATGTCGAGCATCTTTTCATGTACTTATTGGCCATCTGTGTGTCTTCTTGGAAAAATGTTCAAATTCTTTGCCCATTTTTGAGTTGGATTATTCTTTTTTTGTTGTTCAGATGTAGGAGTTCTTTATATATTCTGGATATTAATCCTTTTTTGCAAATATTTTCTCTCTCTGTGTGGGTTGTGTTTTCATTCTCTTGGTATTCTAATTTCATGCACAAAAGTTTTTTATTTTGATGAAGTCAATATATTTTTTTCAATATATATATTTTTTTCTTTTGTTACCTTTGCTCTTGATGTTCAATCCAAGGAGCCATTGCCAAACTCAGTATTATAAAGATTTTTCCCTGTGTTTTCTTCTAAGGGTTTTGCAGCTTTAGCTCTTATGCGTAAATCTATGGTGAATTTTAAGTTAATTTCTGCATATGGTGTAAGCTAAGAGTTCATCTTCATTCTTTGGCATGTGGACATGTAGTTTTTCCACACTATTTGTTGAAAAGAGGTCATCTCTTTGTTGAATAGTCTTGGCACCCTTGCTGAAAATCAGTTGACCATATATGTGGAGGTTTATTGTTGGGCTATTTTATGCCATTAGAATATACATGTCTGTCTTTATGCCATATCATACTGTTTTGATAGCTATAGCTTTGTAGTAGGTTTTGAAATCAGAAAGTAAGGGGTCACCAACTTTGTTCATCTTGTTTTCCAAGATTGTTTAGGCTATTTGGGGTCCCTTGAGATTCCACATGAATTTTTAAAAAAGAGTTTACTTTTTTTTTAAAAAGAGCTCTTTTATGTTTAAAGCAAAATCCAGAAGAAGGTACAGAGATTTCCCATATATCTTCTGCCCTTATGCATATTTTTCATGGTTTTCATGTGATTCTTTTCCCCTTTCTTGTTGTTCTGCATTGCTTTTGGGGAAAATATTGGGAGATAGGAATGTAGGCATTCTCTAATGACTTCAGCAACTCCTGTTTGTTGTCTTAAAATCGTATATATGCAAACCTTAACCTAATACTTTATACTTTGGTTTGTTGATAAAGATTACATTTTATATTCTGAGAGTTGACAGAAAATTCCAAGTGAATAATCAAATATTGGTTAACAGCACATTATTGGATTATCCTATAATAATTGTTTAAACAGAAATATTTTAAGTGGAATTTTTTGTTATATATGAGGATTTTGTGACTGCTGGTGTTGCCAAAAATATAGCTAAGTCACCATAAAATTTTTGAGGCTTAGGGCTTGAAATTGAAATGTATCTTAATTTTGGATAAACCAAAGATGTTTAGAGGAGGTGGAGAGTTAAAAATGGTTCTCCACAGTGCATCTTCTAGACTGCTTCTCTTCCTCTTCACTTCTACAGACCCTGTCCTTTGCTTGTACAAGTCAGTACTGTCTTGGCACTAATTTCTTTTAGAGCAATGCTTGGCTTTCCTTACTGATAAGTAATTTTTTTTTTCATTCGATAGTTTTCTATAATGGTTCTTCAGTACATTAAAACTATTTGTTTACCATTATAACTCCATAAGTACCTAATTTCCAAGACTTGAATCAAAAGTTGGAGACGTTCTTTTATTTTAAGAAATGTTAAGTATTGGAAGAAACTTATTCATTTCAATACTTTAGCACATACTAGTGGTTTTAGAAAATTTATATTGATTACCATTATTTGTGTAGTTTCCTGGATGGTGTTTTTTGTTTTAAATAGACTGCCTTTGTTCTTTTATGTAGTTGTTCAAGGAAGGGAGATTGCTACTCTTCATTTCTTCTTCCCTCCCTCATGAGAAGTGAGTTTCAGGTTTTATAATTGCAATAAAAAAAAACTGTGTGTGTGTGTGTGCAGTGCAGGTGTGTGTGTGTGTAGTGCAGGTATGTGTGTGTGTTTTTAGAAAGTGAACTTTGGAGGTTCTTAGATGATTGAAGGAATGTTTCACAGAGTTTCAGGGAGTTGAATACTATGAGATATTGACTTGCTTTTCTGTAGCATCTTCATTTAGCAAGAATATGTACAAAAGTTCTGTGTAAAACCTAACATTTCTGTGACATGATTCTTGTGCATAGTTTTTTTTTTTTTTTTTTTTTTTTACTATTAGTGACTTCTATGACTTAAATTAACTTTACATTCCCCACATCATTAAAATAGTTCTTTCTCTGCTGTTGAAAAATACTCACTTCTCAGAACAGAATGAGCTGAAGTGTGAAGTTTCCTTATTTATACTGTCAGTAATGTCACTTTGAGGTATGAAAATGCATCTTTTCTAGACATGAATGTTAATCTCTACTGTGGTTTGGCAGTCATCCTGGTGTCTTCATTGCGGAACTTTCAATCTGATTCATTTCATCTAAAGGGAAATGTATGCAGATGTTTTAAAAAGGTATTTGGCATAATTAAAATCTGACATATTACTGCATTTTTAGACGTGTCATAGTTGTACAGCAAAGATTATATTTCTGGTAGCTTCTAAGACAGTGTATTTAGCCAAGATCTTTTGTAAAGAATGCTTAGCTTTTTCCTACTCTCAGTAAATCTTCCTAGAATTCTTTCCTGAGCCCTTTCCGCTTTTCCACCTAGTGTCATTTCTTCTTTCTTTGAATCTGTTACTATGTTGTAGTAACACCTTTTTTCCTGCTTTGCATTATGGTTATTTGAATAGTTGTTTTATGTTCACTACCAAATTATAAGTTGTTTGTGGGCACACTATGTCTTGTTCATCTTTGTGTCTCCTGCAGTGTCCTCACAGTACCTTGTTCAATAAATAACTAAAGACTTAGATGAAATAATGGCAATTGGACATTTTAGATTGTATGAAATTTTCTTAAGCCAATGAGGCTAGTGTAGTTTGTTATGTCATTAATAGCTAATCAGGATGACTTTCTTCTTCCAAACAGTACAAAATACCTTTACATTTTGTTTCCTGAAAGAACTCTTAAAGCCAGAAAGACCTTAGAAATAACCACCTGTGCTGTTGCATCCTCCTGCATTATTAGACAGGATAAGGCTTTTACTGTCACATAGCAGGATAGTAGTAGAGGTAGAAAGAGACGCTAAGTTTTCTGTATGTACTCAGGTGTGATTGAACATTAACACTTGTTATTACTGTGGTAATAACTTCAGATTCGTTAACTGGCACTTAGGATACTTAGAAGCTAAAATATACTTCGTACCTTTAGATTTGTAGTCTCTTTGGCAAGTTTGCAGGCACACATTAAAATGATTTAATAAACAAGGTACTATAATAGTGGCACAAGCTGTTAATTATATAGGAATTCAGAGGAAGGAATCGAGAGTAGTAATGACTGTTTTACACAACTTTTGTAAGTTATGTAAATAAATCCCACTTGGATGAAGTGGAATTTCATTCGGGTCTAAAGAAATGCTGGTCAGAGGAATAGTACAGAAATACTTTGTCATGTTAAGGCATTTAGAAACAATGATACAACCAAACTAGAAACTTGATTCTTCTCACTTTCAGTCCAATAGCCTATTTATATAGTCAGTATTTTTATATGTATTTGGCATTATTCAAAATACTGTATTTCTATTTAAATCAACAAACATTTGAATGTGTCTAAGCCCAAAGTATTATATTAGGCTTTATATATTGTATTAGTTGCAGTCCTTTGTTTCTGCTATCATGAAGACACATAAGCCCAGGTTAGTGAACGCTCAGTTCAGTTCAGTCGCTCAGTCATGTCCAGATCTTTGCGACCCCATGAACCGCAGCTCGCCAGGCCTCTCTGTCTATCACCAACTCCCGGAGTCCACCCAAACCCATGTCCATTGAGTTGGTGATGCCATCCAACCATCTCATCCTCTGTCTTCCCCTTCTCCTCCTGCCCTCAATCTTGCCCAGCATCAGTGTTTTCCAGTGAGTCAGCTCTTCGCATCAGGTGGCCAAAGTATTGGAGTTTCAGCTTCTACGTCAGTCCTTCCAATGAACACCCAGGACTGATCTCCTTTAGGATGAACTGGTTGGATCTCCTTGCAGTCCAAGGGACTCTGAAGAGTCTTCTCCAACACCAAAATTCAAAAGCATCAATTCTTCAGCGCTCAGCCTTCTTTATAGTCCAACTCTCACATCCATACGTGACCACTGGAAAAACCATAGCCTTGATTAGACAGACCTTTGTTGGCAAAGTAATGTCTCTGCTTTTTAATATTGCTGTCTAGGTTGGTCATAACTTTCCTTCCAAGGAGCAAGCGTCTTTTAATTTCATGGCTGCAATCACCATCTGCAGTGATTTTGGAGCCCAGAAAAATAGTCAGCCACTGTTTCCCCATCTATTTGCCATGAAGTGATGGTCATATAGTGTATTCTATGAGCATATAAATTATGGATATGAAATCAATTATGAAAATATTAATTGCAATAATTCTTAAAGATCATCCAAGGGATATTTTTACTGGCAATCTGGAACTACTTAAATCTGCTCTCAGAAGTCAATGAATCTTAAATACAGCAATAGCAATGCTCATTTTTTCCCTATTGTTTATTCTCCTATGTTCCTGGCAACTGTCGCTTTCATAGATTGCATGTACTTTGGGGATAACACACACCCTTGGCAAAGAATAAGTGTTGCAAATATCAGTGAAATCAATATACTTTTTGATGTTTGCACTACTGCCTAGTGTGTATTTAATGAGTGTTCCAGGTTGTAGCTTTAGTAAAATAAATTTTAAAAATGGCATCCATCTGTGTTGTGAAGCACTGAAGTAGCTGTGTCCCTGTACTGCAGTTGAATTGAGTGCACTGTAATTTTTAGTATGTGTGAAGTGTAAATTTTAGCTAGTGTGAAGATGAAACTCTTGAGGGGTAGTTTTGAGAACTTCGTTGCTGTTTAGATTAAATCATATTTTCTTTTCAGTAATGTGATGAATGACTAATCAATTCAAGTATTTTGAAAGTATAACCAGTCATTAGAAAGCATAACATTAGATAGAACAAATCTTCCGAGGCAGCTCTGGTGAAGCTCAGTTGGATTTAATTAGAAAAGTATTGAAATGGTTCAGATTAAGGAAGTTATAACCTTTTGTTGTTGTTTAATAAAAATAACATTCTACTTAAAAATAACATTGAATGAAAGGATTAATATTACATCTAACCTAAATATATTATTTTATACCTAAAAAAGAAATCTAGTAGATGAAACAAATGCCCCTTTTTTGCAAGTAAGGAAAGATAAAGCATGGAGATTGGGAATATGGAACAAAAGAAAATAAATGCAGCTTAATATTCTAATGGTCCTCAAAAAACCAACAATTAACTCTTGAAAAATAAACAAATGCTGTCAAACTCATTAACTATAGGGTATCAGCTCAGTTCAGTCACTTCAGACGTGTCCAACTCTTTGTGACCCCATGGACTGCAGCACGCCAGGCCTCCCTATCCATCAGCAACTCCTGGAGCTTACTCAGACTCATATCCATCGAGTCGGTGATGCCATCCAACCATCTCATCCTCTGTCATACACTTCTCCTCCTGCCTTCAACCTTTCCCAACGTTGGGGTCTTTTCCAGCGAATCAGTTCTTCGCATCAGGTGGCCAAAGTATTGGAGCTTCAGCTTCAGCATCAGTCCTTCCAATGCATATTTAGGACTGATTTCCTTTAGGATTGACTGGTTTGATCTCCTTGCAGTCCAAGGGACTCTCAAGAGTCTTCTCCAAAACCACAGTTCAAAAGCATCAATTCTTCAGTGCTCAGCTTGCTTTATCGCCCTATTTACCTATAGTCCTATACACCTATAGGGTATATATGAATTAAACTAGATTTTTTTATGTGTCATATTAATATAAATGGAAAAGATTGAGACTAGCAAATACAGGAGAAGGAATACCCTCATATACTGCTAGTGGGTTTGTAAATTGAAGTGTCAGTATTGAAGGATAATTTGTCAGTATCAAAATTAAAAATGGGGTTAGAGAAGGGGAGGATGGAAGTTTAAGGTTAACAGAGGCAAATTATTATATATAGGATGGATAAACAACAAGGTCCTACTATATAGTACAGGGAACTATATTCAATATCCTGTGACAAACCATAATGGAAAAGAATGTGAAGAAGAATATATATATGTGCATGTATACATAGTTTCTTTGCATATTTTCTACAACAATATTTTCAACAAAAATGTATTCCTGTATTACTATTGTAGAAAAAGTGCAAGTAGTCTTGCTTATTTCATACAACAATCTGTATCATGTCCAGCAAAACAGTATTCCCATCATTTCCCTTTGTTTAGGCTCTTCATTTATTGCTTTCCACTTACTTAGTTACACCTGGGCAGAAGGAAAAGTAAATGTGGTTCCCTAGGTTCAGTGACTCTGGCCATGCAAAACTTTTGGGAAATTCTCTCTGGGGTGTAAGTTTGAATGAAATGGCAAGTCAGAGGGGCAAGATGTCACCATGGAACAAGGCCTCAAACTGAATCTTAACATTGCCATGTAATTCTTCTGCTTTGGTGAAGCTTCATTAGACTGACTAATATGGGAGATTAAAATTATAAACCAGATTGCAGATTGCCAGTTTTAATTTATCCTGAGAACTAGAAATGCCCATCTTCTGATCAACATGCTCTCTTTAAAGGCAGTCTAAACAGGAAGCAGAATTATAATCACAGTTACTAAGTGAGCACCAGTTCAGTTCTCAGTTCAGTTCAGTTGCTCAGTCATGTCCGACTCTATGCAACCCCATGGACTGCAGCATGCCAGGCCTCCCTGTCCATCACCAACTCCAAGAGTTTACTCAAACTCATATCCATTGAGTCGGTGATGCCATCCAACCATCTCATCTTTTGTCGTCCCCTTCACTTTCATCAAGAGGTTCTTTAATTCTTCTTCACTTCTGCCAGAATGGTGGGGTCATCTGCATATCTGAGGTTATTGATATTTCTGCTGGCAATCTTGATTCCAGCTTGTGCTTCATCTAGTCCAGCATTTCTCATGATGTACTCTGTGTATAAGATAAATAAGCAGGGTGACGATATACAGCCTTCATGTACTCCTTTCCCAATTTGGAACCAGTCTGTTGTTCCATGTCTGAGTTTTATTGATTGCCAAATATCGATAGATCCTAGAAATTTATCTTGGCCTTGGTATTATCAGATATCGCTTTTAACAGTAGTTGTGAGTAACAAACAGAAATAGTACAGAAGAGGTTTTTGTAGGCCAGTGTCTGGAGTGCAAGAGCCAAGCGTTGTTCTTTAAATGTGCAGTTTTCAGAGGTCATAAATACCAGGGGCATAACATAGAGTGTAAGCAGATATTTTAAGTCAGGCTCAGGATAAAGTCTGGAATCCTAATAGTTTGATAAGTTGAATCAGGATGTGCCAGTAATCTGAGTATTGGGAGGTGAATTTGATTTAAGTAAGTCTTATCTTACTAGGGAAATTTGCCATAATATATGGAGTTAATACAGGGAGTTAAAGCTTAGGGGCCCTTTAAGGTGGTCTGCCTGAAATGTGGGAGACTTGGGTGCGATCCCTACCCTGGGTTGGGAAGATCCCCTGGAGAAGGAAATGGCAACCCATTCCAGTGTTCTTGCCTGAGAAGTCCTATGGACAGAGGAGTGTGGCAGGCTTAAATCCGTTAAGAGTCGGACACGACTGAGCAGACCTCACTCAGTAGGTTGTTTTCTGAGGCATTATTGGGCCTGAGCCTGTTCATAGGGCTGGTAAATGACAAAACATCAACCTGGGCCTGCCTTTATTTTTCTTTTAATGAGAAAGTTGAAGTAAACTCTTTCCCCAGAATAATCATTAAGTTTTATTTGCATCATCTAAATATTTTTTCTAAATTAAAAAGCTGCACATATATTTTACTTAATTTAATTGGCATGCACATATTACCTTGTATTCTGTCTTTAAACTTCAGTGAAGATGCTTGTTTGAAATACTCTTTGTCTTTGAATACATAAACATAGTTTTAAAAATGAAATGCTATGTCATGAAAATCTTCCTGTTGGGTATCTTACCCATTTCCCAACCCTGACAGCACTATTGGTATTACTTCCTTTTATTCGTATTGGTGTAGGACACATACTATTGGTGTGTCCTTCCAGAGTTACTTAATAAGAATATACAAATATGCATTCTTATTTCCCTTCTTTTTACAAGAAGGGTAGTGTACTACATAGGCTATCCCACACCTTGCTTTATTAAGATAACAGTATGTTTTGAAAATCTTTTCAAATATATACATAGTTTTTTCTTTTTCTTTTAATCGCTATGTGTTATTGCCCTGTGTGTATTATCGTAGTTTAAGCAATTCTTTCTTGATTCTCTTAGGGATGGTTTTTAGTCTTTTGCTGTTTGTTTCATGGGCTTCTCTGGTAGCTCAGATGGTAAAGAATCTGCCTGTAATTCAGGAGACCCAGGTTTGGTCCCTGGGTTGGGAAGATCCCCTGGAGAAGGAAGTGGTTCCCCACTCCAGTATTCTTGCCTGGGGAGTTCCATGGACAGAGGGGCCTGGCAGGCTACAGTCCATGAGGTCGCAAAGAGGTGGGTTTGTTACAGTCATGATGCAATGAATAACTGTCTATATGTGTAATTTCAGAGGTGTGCAAGTGTATCAGTAGTGTATTAAGTCAGAAGTGGAATTGCTAGGTCAATGTATGCAACTTACTTGGGTGATTTTGATGGATATTCCCAAATTGCCGTCCATAGGTGGTACCAATTTGCACATTCCTCAGCAGTGTCATTTCTACAGCACTGCTAACAAGTATGTTTTCAAACTTCTGGATTTTGCCACCTTAATGAGTGAATGTCAATATAGGTTTTTTTTTTTTTTTAGGATTTATTTATTTTATTTTTGTCTGTGCTGGGTCATTGTTGCTGCATACAGGCTTTCTCTAGTTGCAAATGAGGGTCACTCTTGTGATGCATGGGCTTCTTACTGAGGTGGCTTCTCTTGTTGCAGAGCACAGGCTCTAGGCACCCGGGCTTCAGTAGTTGCAGCGCATGGGCTCAGTTGTTGTGAGGCACTGGCTTAATTGCTCCGTGGCATGTGGGGTCTTCCCGGACTAGAGAGCGAACCCATGTCCCCCTGCGTTGGCAGATGGATTCTTAGCCACTAGACCACCAGGGAAGCCCTCAATATATTTTTAATTTGCATTCTTTTATTATGCGTGATATTAAGTATCTTTTCATAGCTTACAGAGCCATGTTTCTTTCTTTTCCCAACTGTCTTTTTACATCTTTAGCACAGCTTTCTGTTGGCTTGTGAAATAATATTTAATACTTTCTAATGGTTATAATTTTAGTATTTGTATTACATTGTAGTCTGTTATTATAAAATTTTTTATCTTTCTATGGTTGGACACTTGATCTCCTTCTGAAGTGTGGCTGTTATATTTATTTTGCTGTGAACAGTTAATTAAAGTGATTCCCCTTCCTTGGGTTGCTTATTTGGGAATCAAGAATTTTAGGATCTACTGTAGGTTTTTGTACTAATTAGCTATGAGTAAACTGCATAACTTATCTGGATCTTTGTTCCTTCACCTGTAAAAGAGGGATGTTTAATTAAGTGATTTTCTGGTTCTGTGCCCCTTTAAAATTTACCAAAAGCGATACCTTAAGCATAATAGTTTAAAAGTAATAGATACGGAAACAGTAATGTTATACTGTTACAGGTTTTTGTTTGTTTGTTTGTTCTTACTAACTTGTTCTGTTTCTTGTTGCATGGATAATGCTTTTCTTCGGTAACAGAATTATCTTTTACTTGCTTCCCCTGACATTTCTTGATTAGAAATACCTCTTCATCTTTTTTCAGTTCACATAAAAGTTATTTTTTAGAGGCACGCTTTTTTTGAAGAAGGATGGGGACTCTTAGGGAAGAGAAAAATGCACTGGTTTTGATTTAATTTAATCCATGTCATAAATGTACATGTTAATCTTCATTACTATATAACTGCTGCCAATTGGCCTATTCAGTTTTCCAGACTCAGTTGGATCTCCTTAAATCTGTTTAAATGGTCTCTCATCAAAAATTAGCACATTCAACTAGTTACACCATTTCTTCAGTACAAAGCTGGGAATTAAATTGTAATAGTCTGTTCTCAGGGGGATAATTTTTTCTCTCAGTTTACTTGGCATCTTTGGAAATTACACTAGAGAAGATGAGTAGATATATATATTTTGATGTGTACTTTGGGGATGAGATTAAAATCAGTGGTGAAGTCAGATGTAGACAGTAACATTTGAATTACAATGCCAAATGTAAGTGGAATGTTCCTATAACTCAGGACCTCCGAAGTTTAAAAATCCTCTGAAGCCATAGCATACAGAAATGGGTTCTCAAAGCTAGTAAGTTTTGAACCATGTATATACTGTTTTAGTCTCTCCCCCTAACTGAAATAGGTTAAATTTTGCCTTATCTTTTTTCACCAGAGGTATGAGAACATGAAAGAGAGAAAACAAACCCTAAAACTCCTGTAGGCAGTTCTCTCATCAGTAGATAAACTCTTCTCTGGGGAGGAGAGATGAGCTTACTTTGTGCACAGCTGTTTAGTAGTAGAGTTGAGACTAGATCTTGAGTCATTGGATTCCTATTCCATTTCACCTTCTGTATTACTTAATGTTGTCGTTATTATTTTAGTTTCTTTCCTGTTTGTCTTCCACATCTCTTATGCAGTTAGATTTTTTTTTGGCCATGCTACACAGCTTGCGCGACCTTAGTTCCCCAATCAGAGATTGAACCCAGGCCTTCAGAAGTGAGAGCACAGAATCTTAACCACTGGACTGCCAGGGAAATCCCTGGTCCAGCTTTTGGATTGGTTGTTATTTGTCTTTCACATTGAAAACTTTCAAGTGCCCTTTTCTTTTTGTTGTTAGTGATGAATATTGTTTTCACCAGATACGAGTATTTTAGTTGTGCTTGTTTTTGTTATAGACAGAAGCAATGCTGTGTATGAATGCACTTGTAGGTTTGGAAAATGTAAATTTAAAAATGAATTGGAAGTTGACTGACAGGAAGAAAACAAAAGGACGATCTCCTTGGTGCTGGAATTTGCTAAATTATGTGCAATAAAATGAGGTGACTTCTAGGATAGAAAGGAATGTAAGAATTGTGTTGCTGAAGCTTAGGTTATATGACATAGAAAAAACTAATCATTTCCCACTTTATCTGTAAGGGCAAGATTTAGCTCCAACTTTGATGTTGGAGCTAAGTTGAATGAAGGAGGCTAGGAGAAAGATATACTTGAGATTATAGATATTGATCTCAGAGAAGAGTCAGTAACCAGCTCAGGGAGACAACTAAGTAGTCTAACTTGACTTGGACCCAAACAACAGAAGACATAGTATATTGGGGCTGAGAAATATACTTAAATGTACAGAGCCAGTACCTGTGTAATTTGTAACTTGACATTTTTCATGTTAAAGTAAAATTGTTAAATATTTTAAGCAGTTATAATGTAACGACCTCTGTGTTAGACTGTTTTCAGAAAGGTAAAGAATAATTTTGACCTTAGAGGAAACTCAGAACCAAGTGTGTATGTTGAAGGTGGGGCAAACTTATGTATGTTACAAATATGTGAATATGTGAGTATATGTACAAAGTACAAGATAATTTAAATCAGGAAGAAGTAAACTATGCTTTGAGAAAATCAAAGAGGAGAAGCATGGTTACTTTTTGTGATTTGAATGAATTGCCACTACAAAAAGTCTTGTAATCTGGAAGAAATGCCTGTTTCTCCTTCAGTCACTTGTGAATGGCTTTACAGTGAGTTCTTTTGGTATAGCACTTAAGCAAATTTCTCAGACATCCATAGCTGCATCCTTACCAGAGTGTCTGATCTCAGCCCAGTTGGGAGTGGCCCCTTTACAGATATATTCCTTTTTGTTGCTCTGAAATAGCCCTGTAAGTAGTGACTGCTCCCTATATCTGAAGTCTCTACCCCTTAGTACTTCTTTGCCTATTGTAATTAATAATGCTTTATGTTAAACTTTCCCTGTTCAAATTACCATGTGGTTTCTTCTAATTGTACCTTAACTGATATATCAGGTTTATGAGTCGTAGTATTTGTCTCATTTGATTGTTCTGAGGATTTAATGGGATAATACATGGTATTGTCAAGTGTTTAGAATACTGTCTGCCATTAAATAGTGTTTATTAGTTTTAATGCTGTTATTATCATCATCATCACTGTCACTGCCATTTGCTAGGAATAATATTTCTACTTTTTATCCATAGGATGTTTCGTCTTAACTCACTTTCTGCATTGGCAGAACTGGCAGTGCGCTCTCGATGGTACCATGGAGGATCACAGCCCACCCAGATCAGGCGACGGCTGATGATGGTGGCTTTTCTTGGAGCGTCTGCAATAACTGCAAGTACTGGTCTGTTGTGGAAAAGGTGAGTGTTAACTGACCATCCTATTCCTGCATGTACTTTTATTCTTCCAGTTATCTCTTCTATGGAAAAGGGATTGATTTCTGGCTTAATATTATTCTATTATATGAGTATACCATATTTCTTTTATCCGTTTTATCTATCAGCATATATTTGGGTTGTTTCCACGTTTTAGCTATTATGAGTAATGCTGCTATTAACACGAGTGCAAAAATCTCCTCATGACCCTGCTTTCAGTTCTTTTGGATATATAACCATAAGTGGAATTGCTGGATTTTATGTTAGTTCTATTTTTAATTTTTTGAGCGACCTTTTCTTGTAGAATTGTTAATGAATTTCATTACTGTTACTCCTGCTAAGCTCTACCTGAGAATCTATTTGTTTAATATGATGGACCTTCTTGATTGATAGATTTTTTTTTTATTTTTATTTTTTGCATATCCAGGGCCCTTGCAGAATCTCCACCGTCTGCAAACATCAAGAGTGAGCTTGGTGATAAAGGGAAGAGTAAAGAGGAAGGGGAAGATTGTAATGCTGAGAAAAAGGCCGCAGGTGTTTGTCTTGAGCCTTATCCAGAAGAGAAAAAGAAGAAACGTTCTGGATTCAGAGATAGGAAAGTATGGAACACAGTCTTATAAATTAATTAGAACTATAGTTAATTATATTTTAGAATAATGCTATTGAGTCTTTTATCAGATATTTCAAATGATTTATATTCTCTTTGAAGTGATTCACTTCTTTGCAATTTTCCATCATGTTCTGAGGCAAATGTATTCTTTGAATGTGAAGTTAATTGGGGTAGTGAGAAGAATATAGGATTTGTAGTCAAAATTAATATATCTTTTCTCTGTTCTTCAATTTAACTACCTAAGGTGATCATTGCTTTTTGTATCTTTCTCATGCTGAATGGTCTCTTGTATGTCAAGTTGAGTCTGTGATATACTGATATGTGATGCCAAATTATAAAGGCAGAAGATCTCTTTGGAAGTCTACAAATCAACTACTTTTTGAAGACAGCATAAACTTTACATTCTAGCATTTAAAATCTTTAACAGAGTATGTTGTTGTATATAGCTTTACCTGTGGAAAGTTTGAGCTCCTCTCTAGTAATCCCTGTGATAGTGGACATTTGAATTTAGCAGACGTGTGATGAAAAGTCAAAAGGTTGAATTTCTTAGACATTTTGCATGTTAGCATTGAAATTCAGAAAATTACCTTTACTTGCTAAAAAATATAACTAATCAATACAACAAGATAATTTGAGTTATGTGTGGGGAGCAAGTATAATTGCAAGCAAGAATAGTTCCTTTGAGAATTTAGATCTTCTCTTTACTTGGAGGAAGCTCTTAAATATGTCATTCTCCAAATCCACTTCTGATTAAAGTGAACTTGAGCAGAATTTATGCATTACAAGTTAATTATCCATCATTCCATTGTTTCCAAAATGATACATCTATTTAATCTTCTGCCCTGAGTGAACTTAAGGAAAGTTCAAATTTATCTTGCCACCAGCAGTTTCATTTATAGTCAAATGTTACATTTTATACTGTAGGGCTAAAATGACCCAAATAAACATTTATTTTTGAACCTTCTGTTTTCTGCTTCTACTTTCTACTTAGCAGTTGAGTTGACTATATCCTGTACTTCACAGAAAAAATAAAAGCTATCAGTGTAGTTTACTTAATTGATAACTCCCAAAGCTATAAACCCTTTTTAATCTAAATCTGAAATATAGTCTTTCTTTCGCTGAAGTCTCAGTGAATAGGCAATCATCCCATTTGTCATTTTGTCCCCCCAAACCTATTTAAGCACTTATTCTTTCTCCATCCTTTTTTCTTAGTTACTCTTTGTTATTCATTCTTTTACATAGTCTATGTATAGACATGTTAAAGATTCTTCTCTCATTAATTAAATTATAAGCTTCATTTTTAGCTATAGTACATATGTACAATGGAATATTACTCAGCCATAAAAAGGAATGCATTTGAGTCAGTTCTAATAAGATGGATGAACCTAAAGCCTATTATACAGAATGAAGTAAGTCAGAAAAAAACAGATATCATGTATTAATGCATATGTTTGGAATCTAGAACAGTGGTACTGATGAACGTATTTGCAGGGCAGCAGTGAACACTTCCGTTGGTGGCTTCCCTGGTGGCTCAGATGGTGAAGAAGCTGCCCACAATGTGGGAGACCTGGGATCGATCCCTGGGTAGGGAAGATCCCATGGAAAAGGGAATGGCAACCCACTCCAGAATTCTCGCCTGAAAAATTCCATGAACAGAGGAGCCTGGAGAGCTACAGTCCATGGGGTTGCAAAGAATTGGACATGACTGAGTGACTAACACTTTCAGTTTCAGTGGAGACACAGACATAGAGAACAGACTTGTGGACACAGGGAGAGGGAAAGTAGAGAGTGGGACGAATGGAGAGAGTAGCACGGAAACATACACATTACCTAGTATGTAAAATAGGTAGCCGGTGGGGATTTGCTGTATTACTCAGGGAACTCAGACCGGGGCTCTGTGACAACCTTTCATCAAGCTGGGATGGGGTGGGAGGTGGGATGGAGGTTCAAGAGGGAGAGGAAGTAGGTATACCTGTGGCTGATTCATGCTGATATATGGCAGAAACCAACATAATATTGTAAAACAATTATCTTTAAATTAAAAAATAATAAGCTTCAGTTTTGATCATACACTTTTTTCTAGATACTATCCTATTCAGATTTTTATCCTGGAATACCAAACTGCTACCATCTTTACACGCTGCCTTTGATATCATCATGCCTGCATGCTCAGTAGCTCAGTCATGTCCGACTCTTTGTGACCCCGTGGCCTGTAGCCCACCAAGCTCCTCTGTCCATGGGATTTTTCCAGCAAGAATACTGGAGTGGGTTGCCATTTCCTCTTCCAGGAATCTTCCCACCTCTTGTGTCTCCTGCATTGCAGGCCAGTTCTTTACCTCTGAGCCATCATTTTCATGTAAACTTTTTACTTTTGTTCTTTTATGTTCTTTTGATTTTTCTGTAATATTTTGAATATCCAGTGAGACAAATAGAGACTACTATAATAAATATACATGTACCCACACTCATTTTTATCAGGTTTTAACATTTGGCTATATTTGCTTCAGTTTTTTGTGTTTTCCTCTCTTTGTAAGAAGAAACAGTGAATATAAAAAATACATTGTTGTGTACTCTCCTATTCTCATTTTTCTCTCTTCCTCTTCAGATGTAAAAAAGTGTTCTGAATTTGTTTTTATTCCTGTGCTTGGCCTGGTTGTTTTGTGTGTTTTATTTTAATTAAAAAAAATTCTCAAGCACAAAGATCTAGGACAGTCGTATCACTTAGTTCATGGCATACTATTGTCGTTAGTTTGTGCATGCTTCTCTTTTTTATTTTATTTAGCTTTGTTTTATTTTTTTAGTTTTAATTTTACTGTCCCTTTTGAAACCTCAAGTTCTCAATTCTGAAAAATTCTTACACACTGCTTCAATACTGATTCACTGTCATTTCTTTTCTTTTGGAATTCTTTTTAAATGTCCTTTCTTTTCTTTTGAGTCCTTACAATGTATCACGTATATCTTTTAAATATTTTTCATATTGTTTTCTCGTTAGTTCTTCCAGAACTCCCTCAAGATCTCTTTTGTTTTTCTTCCAATATTTTTTCTGGTAAACACATATACCGTAACATTTACCATCTTAACCAGTTTTGAGTGTTTGGTTTAGTGGTAATAAAAACATTCATTATATTGTGCAACCATCACCATCATCCGTCTTCATAACTGTTTCATCTTATAACACAGAAAATCTATACCCATTAAACAGAACTCCCTACTATCCCCTCTCTCCCATCCCCCTAGCAACCACCATTCCACTTTCTATGATTTTTGAATACCTAAGTAAAAAAAAACCTCATGCAAGTGGATTCGTATAGATTTTGTTTTTTTGTAATTGGCTTATGCACCTAGTTCTCAAGGCTTATCACAATGTAGCATATGTCAGAATTTCTTAGGGCTGAGTAATATTCCACTGTATGTATATACCATGTTTTGCTTATCCACTCATCTGTTTATGGATATTTAGGTTGCTTCCACATTTTAGCTATCATAAATGATGATGCTCTGAACATGGGTATACACATATCTCTTTGAGACCTTGCTTTTCATTCTTTGGGGTATATACCCAGAAGTGAAATTGCTTTATCATATGGTAATTCTATTTTCAGTTTTTTTTTTTTTTTTAATGGAAGTGCTTGTTTTTATGGAAGCACTGTTTCTGGCAGTGCTGCACCATTTGATGTTCACACCAGCAAGGGTTCCTCTTTTACCACATCTTTGCTAACACTTGTTATTTTTTTGTTTTTTTGATATTAGCCATCCTAATGGGTGTAAGGTAGTATCTTGGTGTAGTTTTCGTTTGTATTTCCCTGATGATCAATGATGTTGAGCATTTTTTCAAGTGCTTTTTGGGCATTTGTATATCTTCTTTGGAGAATTGTCTGTTCACATCCTTTGCCCATTTTAAAATTTTCTTTAATGGAGTTTTAGTAGCTTTTATATGATCTGATTGCTAATTCCTGCAGATTACCTTTTTACTCTATTGATATTATTGTTTGATGTACAACATGTTTTTTGTAACTTATATATGGTGTTTTGGGTTTTTTTTTTGGCCACTTTATTTTTTTAATTGAAGGATAATTGCTTTACGGAATTTTGTGGTTTTCTGCCAAACATCAACAATAATCAGCCATAGGTACACCCATGAAGTCTTTCTTTTTTTTCTATCGTTGCATATGCTTTTGGCATCACATCCAGGAAAGCACTGCTAAGTCTAGTGTCTTGAAGCTTTTGTCCTATGTTTTCTTCTAAGAGTTTTCTAGTTTTAGATCTTTCATTTTGGTCTTTGATTCACTGTGTGTTAATTTTTTAATATCGAGTTAGATAAGGATGCGACTTCATCTTTTTTTAAAGTTTTCTTGTTTTTTTTCTTTTTTGGCTGCATTTCACAGCATACAGAACTTCCCTGACTAGGGATCAGACCCGTGCCCACTGCAGTGGCATTGGAAGTCTTAACCGTTGTACCACCAGGGAAGCCCCCAACTTCATTTTTTTGTATGTGGATATCCTGTTTTCCCAACACTATTTGTCAGAAATACTGTCCTTTCTCCACTGAATGATTTTGGCATCCTTGTCAAAAATCATTTGTTGATATATATGAGGGTTTATTTCTGGGCTTTCTTTTCTCTTTGTTTGGTGTATATGCCTATCTTTATGCCAATACCACATTCTTCTTATGACTATAATAACTTTTGAAATCAAAAAGTTAGAGTCCTCCAATTTTGTTCTTCTTTCAAAATTATGTTGGTTCTTTGGAGTTCCTTGAGATTCCATGATGGACACATGGATTTTTTTTCTATACCTTGGCTATCGTGAACAAAGCTGCAGTGAACATGGAGTACAGATACCACTTTGAGATGCTGATTTCATTTCCTCTGGCTATATACCCAAAAGCTGGATTATTGGGTCATATGATAGTTCTATTTTTAATTTCTTGAGGAACCTCCATACTGTTTTCCATAGTGACTGAATCAATTTAACATTTCCACCAGCAGTGCAGAAGTGTCTGCTTTTCTCGATACCCTCACCGATACTGTTATCTATCTTCTTTAAAAACAACAGTTTATTTTACATTGGAGCGTAGTTGATGAGCAGTATTACGTTAATTTCAGGTGTACAGCACTGTGATTCAGTTGTACACTTGCAGGTATCTATTTCAAATTCTTTTTCCATTTAGGTTATTATAGAATATTGAGCAGAATTCCCTGTGCTATACAGTATTCCTTGTTCTTTATCTGTTTTAAATATAGCAGTGTATACATGTCAGTCCCAAACTCCGAGTCTGTCCCTCCCCTCACCATGAGTTTGTTCTCTTAAGTCTATGAGTCTGTTTCTATTTTGCAAATAAGTTCATTTGTATCATTTACTTAGATTCATACATAAGCCAATATCATATGATATTTGTCCTTCTGACTTACTTTACCTCATGTGATAAACTCCAGGTCCATCTGTGTTGCTGTAAATGGAATTACATTTCATTCTTTTTAATGGCTGAGTAATATTCTCTTGAGTATATGTACCACATCTTCTTTATCCATTCATCTGTCAATAGATATTTAGTTTGCTTCCATCTCTTGGCTGTTGTAAACAGTGCTGCATTGAACACTGGGATACATGGATTTTTTCCAAACAATGTTTTCCTCCAGATATATGCTCAGGAGTGGGATTGCTGGATCATGTGGTAGCTCTGTTTTTAGTTTTTTAAGGGACCTCCATATTGTTCTCTGTAGTAGCTATACCAATTTACATTCCCATCAACAGTGTGGGAGGATTCCCTTTTTACCACACCCTCTCCAGCATTTATTGTTTGTGGACTTTTTGATGATGACCATCCTGACTGGTGTCAGGCCCTCATTATAGTTTTAGTTTGCATTTCTCTGATACTTAGTGGTGTTGAGCATCTTTTCACATGCCTTTTGGAGAAGAAACAATATAACAAATTCAATAAAGACTTTAAAAAAAACTAGATTGCTAAGTGAAAGAAACAAAAATATACAGTATATCTATATTAAACTCTAAAAATATGGAAATGCAGAAAGTCTGTTACTTTACCTATTATTTCAAACTAAAACTAATTAATAATATTCAGCAGTGTATTTTTTGGGTAGCAGTGAAGGATCTGATTTTCAGTCTGTAAATCATTGACTTTTTAAGTTGTTCTTTTTCTGCCTTTATCTTACATATGATTGACTTAACATTTTAGTTGACAAAGCCATCTTTGGCATTAGCTGTAGCTTATACCCTGAATATTGCAAACTGATTACTTTTGTTTTGTAGCTGGTATGACCCAGCATATGTACTAAAATATAAAGTGCCTTTGGTTTAAGACTTGTAGCTAAGTTTCAAGGCTGCTAAGGGGTTGAAAGGCTGCTAAGGAAATGCTTAGTGTGTCTGCCATGTGCCAAATCTATTGAAAAATTTTCTGAAATCAGTATTCAGACTTTAATGCAAATTAGCTTTAGAAAGATTCCTGTCATGTATAGTTACGAATTAGCATTCCTTTCTTGGTGACTGAAAGCACATCTGGTAATGGAATTGAGCCCATTGTTTACCAGCTGCTATCGGTGACCTCAAAGTGACCATCTAGCCAGAAATGACAGTTACAGTAATAGCTGTGTTAATAAAGCAAATTAAAACATTAATAATTTTTTTAAAAATATAGACATTGAATAATGTTTTTTATAGACATTGAATTCACTGGTAGATTTTTTAAATTTTTATTTGAAGGATAATTGCCTTACAATATGGATTTTTAGATCGTATTTCCTTGACATATTTTCTAGCCAGTTATTTATAAGATACTATTTAGTATTGGTCATCTCAACATATAAAATTCAGGTATGAGAGAAATCTTTTCATCAAAGTACGATATAGATTGTACAAGAATATTATGCAAAAGATAACAGTATTTTTGTATGTTTCATGTACAGATGGGGTCTTGGGTGCTAGATAAGGAAATGGACTCTTATATTAACATTATATTAACTTTTATATTAGATTTTATGTTAATGTTATACTCTTTTAGTTAAATGTATACCATATATAATTTTGTTCCTATTCAAATATTTTCTTGTGTTCTTCCCATGTCTACTCTTTTCTAAATATGCTATATTTACATGTTCTCTGGAAGTCTAATGTTTCAGTCCAGAGTAAAAGTCTTTGCTTCAGACGTGTTAATAATTGAGTTTCTGTGATATGTAATTTTATTTTTTATGCTGTTGTTTAATGTCCTTTGTATTTGAAAGAGTTGTTCAGATCTGTGGAAGTCCCTTGTCTGTTTTGTTTTAGAATTCAGGAAATTGCATGAAAGTAAAACTGTAAAATCAATCCCTTCCAGAAAACTTGGTATTTAAAAAATGATAGGCTCTCATGTGTATGGAGCCTTTGACTGAGACTTTTTGACTGAGACTTTTTGAATTCTTGTATGACATTTTTCTTTTGCTTGCTTTCAGTGATTTAGAAAATTAGGAAACTATTCAAAAACTTCTAAGGCTTCCCTGGTGGCCCAGTGGTTAAGAATCCACCTTGGATTGCAGGGGACACCGGTCAATCCCTGGTCCAGGAATATTCCAGATGCCTTAGGGCAGCTAAGCCTGTGGGCTTACAACTGCTTAGCCTGCACACCCTAGAGCTGAGAGTACCTTCACTGGTAGCAACTAGAGAAAGCTCTCATGCAGTAATGAAGACCCAAAACAGCCAAAATTTAAATAAAATAAAGTTGCTTAGAAAGGGAGGGGACATACATATACATATATATATATATGGAGAGAGAGAGAGAGAGAGAGTTATGACTGATTTGTGATGCTGCCCAGCAGAAACCAACCAACACTGTAAGGCAATCATCCTCCAACTAAGAAAAGTGCTTAAGAAACATTCTAAACATTCTAAACAAAACTTACACAATCACTGCTCCAACTGAAGTATGAGTAGTATATCACAGGTTTTTGAGACACGAGTAATTTCTAATATTAAAAAAAAAGTTATAGGAAAAATGGTATAAAATTTCTCCCAAGTAAGAGAAAATACATGAAAATGAGAATTGCTTAATACAGTGACACTTTCTGAATTTCTAATTTTAGGTGATGGAATATGAGAATAGGATTCGTGCATATTCCACACCAGATAAAATCTTCCGCTATTTTGCCACCTTGAAAGTAATCAGTGAGCATGGCGAATCTGAAGTGTTTATGACACCACAAGATTTTGTGCGATCCATAACACCCAATGAAAAACAACCAGAACGTAAGTTGCTACAGTGAAAAATAAGATTGTGGTATTTACTTCATTATATGCTACTTTGTTTCTCTGTATCGCCTAAACTATGTAATTCCATGCAATAAGTATATTCACTGTGTAGCTGCTGGATGTGAGGCATTATGTTAGGCTTTAGGAGTAGAAAAGAGGAGCCTGTAATCTGAAATGTTGAGGGGATTATACGCCTCTGGTTGAGATTCATTGCTTGTTATAAAACTGTTCCTGAAGGCAATGTATTATGGATGTGACTGCTATCAGGTTGCTGTTTGGTGGGATAGACAGAGATAGTAACAGGCAATTTCAGGAATGTGATGATTTGTTAAAGAACAGGTGCTATGGCAGTGTAAGTAAGGGGCACTTAACTCAACCTGAAAGTTTAGAGAATGGTTTCTAGAGAATACTTTTAAGTTTGAATAAAAGTTTTAAAGAACAGAGGAAAGGATGTCTCATCTAGATGAACCAGGCTGAAGAAATGAGATGTGAGGAAAGAAAATAAAGGGCTTAATATTATAAGTTAAAGGTAATAATTTGCAAATGCTTTTGGGAGACATGCTGGGAAAAATGACTCTGTCATTTTCTTCAGTTAAAAAATCAGTTCTTCCACTGAAGCAAATCATTATGCTGTCCAAAATGGACAGAATCAACTTTTTGGATCACTGAAATCTAATTAAAAAAAGTTACAGCAACCAGGGTAATGTTTAATGAAGAAAAGCCAATAAATTTTGGGAAGAAAGTGTTGTGACCCTTTGCTTACCTGCCTACCATGCACTATTTCCCAGCTTAGCAGCACTCATGGGGATGGCAACCTACATTCCTAGTGTGGCTTACTAGTGATGGGGAATTCAGTGAGGGGCAATATATAGAGTTTTGTTTTTTAAAAAGTGGATGTGCCTTTTAACTCATCTGATAGTTTACTGACCTACCAGTGCAAAGATTTGCTTTTCATTTCACCCACCTCAAGATGTCATCTATTTTAAAAATTTAAAGACATGTATACCACCTGTAACCCATCAGGCCAAGAGACGGCAGATAGGACCAGCGGCAGACAGACTAAAAAGCTTAGGAAGGAGGAGGATGAGAATAAAGACATTTCAGGGAATAAGAGCTTTGAAAGACTACTGCCTAGGGAATCCAAAGTGATACTCAGGGCCTGATGCATACTTGGAAAAGACTTGAGTGGCCTTGTATTTCTTGTTGATAGCGTGCTCCATGGAAGTGGAGGTAAGTTAAGACGGAGTTATAGGAGAGTCTAGCTAAACATCAAAAGAGCACCCTAGCTCAGAGCCAATCTACAAACACTAGAATAGCTGGGATGTGTTTTGTTTGTTGGTTTGTTATTTTTTGCATCTAACATTTAAGGAAATTCTGTGAGGGCACTTGATGACTGCTTAAATAATAGAGCAGAAACTTCACTAATGACACATGAGGAAGAATACAGTCTTTGCAACAATAGTTTGGAAAAATCACTAAACAAAGTGATGACTATAGTCCTCAGCAAGTTACAGTGTCAAACCCTGGGAAAAAGAGAGAATCTGATTTCCAGAATTACCACATTGCAATATTAGAAATGTCTAATTTTCAGTTTGAAGAATTGCATGGCTTATCAGCAATTATCAGAATAGGAGGGGAAAAAAGAAATAGAAACCATCCCCAAGGAAATCCAGGCATTGCGCTTACTAGACAAAGACTTTAAATCAGCTATCTTAAATATGCTCAAAGAGCTAAAGAAAACCATAGGAAAGGGACTGTAGGAAATAGGGAGTATTATGTATTAATAAATAGAGAATATTCATAAAGAATTAAAATTATAAAAAGGAATTGAGTAGGAATTATTGAGCTGAGGGCTTCTCTGATGGTGAAGTGGTTAAGAATCCACCTACCAATTCAGGGGACACAAGTTCAGTCCCTGATCTGGGAAGATCCCACATACCATGGGGCACCTAAGCCCGTGCGTCACAACTACTGAGCCTGCGCTCAGTAGAGCCTGTGCTCCACAACAGGAGAAGCCACTGCAATGGAGAGGCCTGTGCCCTGTACCTTAACTAAGAGCAGCCCTTCTTTGCTGCAACTAGAGAAAGCCTGTGCTCAGCAGCAAAGACCCAGTGCAGCCAAATATAGATACAAAATTTTAAAAATTATTGCACTGAGAAGTAGATAAAATGAAAAATTTACTCAAAGAGTCTAATATAGATTTAAGCAGCTAGATTAAAGAATCAGAATCTTGGTGATAGGTCAGTTGATGTCCAGTCTGAGGAGCAGAGCAAGAAGAATGAATACAAATGAATAGAGCCTAAGGTACTTGTGGGACAATATCAAGTGTAACAACATATGCATAATAGGAGTCCCAGAAGGAGAAATTAAGACATTTCTAGATAGTAAAAGCAGAGGAAGTTTGTTGCTAGTAGACATTCCCTATAAGAAATGCTAACTGGAATCCTTTAGGCCGAAATCAAAGTATATTGAATAGTAACCAAAATCATACAAAGAAAATCTTTAAATGATAAAAACCTGTACAGGTATATAGGAAAATAGAAAAGTCAGTATTGTTTTTGGGGTTTTAACTCCTGTTTTGTTCTCTATATGATTTAAAATTTGTAAAACAACAATTACAGATATGTTAATGTTGATTCAAAGTAGATTATTAATTTAAGATGTTAATTGTAATCCTCAGGTTAACCACTAAGAAAATCACTAAAAAATATACAGAAAAGGCAATGAGGAGTGAATAGAAATAGTACACTAAAAAAAAAAAAATCAAACACAAAAGAAGGCAAGATCAGACAAATGAAGGGATTAAAAAAGACATGACATATAGCATACAAATAACAAGATGGAAGAAGCAGGTCCTTCCTTATTAATAGTCAATTTAAATATAAAACAAACTCACCAGTTAAAAGACAGAGATTGACAGGAGATAAAAAATATGATCTACCTATATATTGTCCACAGGAAACTCACTTTAGAAGAATGTTGCGTGCCTGTTCAGTCCCTCAGTTGTGTCTGGCTTTTTGCAACCCATCGACTATAGCCCACCAGGCTCCTCTGTCCTTGGAATTTTCCAGGCAAGAATACTGGAGTGGGTTGCCATTTTGTACTCCAGGGCAGCTTCCCAACCCAGGTATCGAACATGTGTGTGTTGCATCTCCTGCATTGGCAGGCAGAGTTTTTACCAAAGGACATTATGTAAAAAAGCACTTTTATATATAAAAGGGTTAGGTCATCAAGCAGGTGTAACAGTGATAAATATATATGTATACACCCACCAAATTACAGACTCCAAAATATATGAAAGAAATATCGACAGAATTGAAGGGAGAAATGGTTGTACAATAATGGTTAGAGACTTCATAACCCTGTTTCAGTGGTGAAAAGAACATCTAGACAGAAGGTCATTAAAGAAACAGAGGACTTAACTCTATGAACCAACTAAACCTAATAGACATATGTAGAACACTTCACTCAAGAGTATCAGAATACATTTCTTCTCAAGTATACATCAAACATTCTCCAGAATAGACCAGATAGACCATATGTTAGGCTACAAAACAAATCTTAATAAATTAAAAAAAAATAAAAATCATCAACAAACCAGACACACAAGGCTGCTTATCATATGATTGCTTTTTTTAATTTTTATTTTATATTGGCATATTATTTCATTTGTATAAAATATCTAGGTAAATCTAGAGATAGAAAGCAGGTTGTCAATTGCCAGCAGCTGGGTTGGGGGAATGAAAACTGACTCTTAATGGGCACAAGGTGTTTTTTGTTTATTTTTGTTTTGGAGTGATGAAAACATTTGGAATTAGGTACATGTGGTAGTTATATAACACTATGAGTATACTAAATGCCACTAAACCAGGCAGTTTCCTTTGATTGCACTGACTTTTAGATTTTGAATCTTTTGAATTAGTTTTAACACCTTATTTTGTGACATGTGGAAGGAGAGATTAAAGATGATGTGTGTAAGACAGAGAAAAGAATTGCGAGATATATTCCTGGGTTTTATGATGGCAAAATATTTTGTACTGTCAAATTATTTCTAATACCCAGATGAAATCTAATATGTAACAGTAACTTTTATTTAAATAAAAGTGTACTTTGCTTCCAGTGTGACAGTGAAAATTAAGCAACACTTTAGGTAGGTTACTAAAAATTATCTGGTCATTTAAGGAATTTCTCCCCCTTCGGCAATCATTATATATTCTAATTGCTTACATACATTTTGGCATTTAACTTTGTAATTTTGTTTTTTAATTATTGAAAGACCTGTTATATGGACAGAATGACTACTAAATGTCTCGTATGCCAAGCACATTTCTGATTTTGATAAAAAGTCAGAATAATGAATAATTGCTTTTCTTTTAAAATAATAACCATGAGGGAAAATTGTAATATATTAAAATGAGATTCAGGAGAAAATTTGGCTTCATTTTTGTTTGCTCATGAATACAGATTTCCACAAATGTTGATGTAGCAGAAGCAGAATATATATTATTCTAGTGTGGGTTGAAACAAAGAAAAGAATGAGGCTGTTTTTTTGTAGTTTGAATTTCTGTCATCAGATGGTTGGACTTTAGCCAGTAGCTCATATTTCAACTTTGTTTTGTCATAGCTTTCACATATACTGTATCCCAGGATACCTAACAGATCTAAACTTGTAAGTTTTAGTTTTAGAATAGTTCAAAAATAATCACAAAGCATACACAGCCCTAAAGCAGTTTTTAAGTGAGTAGAGTGCTAATGAATTTCAGTAGCACTGATTAAGAATATTTTTGTACTGAATACCAAGAAAGTCTAAAGTAGCCATAGGTAAGCAGGAAGGACATTAAAAGGACTAAAAATATGTAATGTATGACTTGAATGTGTCTCATCTCCTTTCTGTGCAGCCTTAATATCATCAGCATCCCTGTGTACAATGGATAAGACAGTTGCTTGCTGCTTGTAGTAACCAATTTTGCATAGCTAGCCAATGACTTGGAGAAGCAGCAGCATGGATAGTTTTTAAAGTACTTTATAGAAAAACTTGAGCTTTGATCAGAGCAAAGAGGATCTCTGTTTCCTTTCCACCGCATCCCACTGGCTGATCTATTCATCTTGATCTGATTTTATCTACATGAAAGACAAAAGGGATGTGAAAAGAGAAAAGAGAGATCATACTATGAATTACTTGTTCAGGACTCCATATTCTCCTTAGAATAAGAGTCATGCCCTTAGTGATACTCTTACTAGAGCCCTTTTTGATCTTACCTAGAGCACTTTTCGAGAAGGAAATGGCAACCCACTCCAGTATTCTTGCCTGGAAAATCCCATGGATGGAGGAACCTGGTAGGCTATAGTCAGTCTGTGGGGTCGCAAAGAGTCGGACACGACTGAGTGACTTCACTTTCACTTTCAGAGCACTTTTAATCTAAGACGCATAATTTTACCCTCGATTATATTCAGTGGTTTTGGGTCAAGTTGGTTATGTAGGAGGATCCTGAACTCACCTCCTCCCATGGACACTCCAAATCTACAATTGTATAAGGAAGAATAAGAAACTCCAAAACTAGATGAGCCACTCCTGTACTCCTACACATCAGACAAATGAGAAAAAACCCACACCGAAATGAGTAGAAAAGGCTGAGACACAATCTCACCATAAACTCCACTCCTGGCACAGTAACCGGTGGTTGGGAGGGAACTCACAGGTCTGAGCTTCTAACTGAGCAGTGGGAGGTTTAAATCTCACATCTTGCACCCCACCTTTTGAGACCTACACCTGCGAGGTAAGCCCCAGAGTATCCAGATTTGAAAGCCAATGGGACTTGCATCTAAAAGACCCACGAGGCTATAGTGAACTAAAGAACAGTTCTTTTAGTGTTCATGCCTGGCTACCCTGCAGGGTCCAGTGCAAAGGTAGTTGAGTGAAAAGTGCCCAGTCTTTCTGTGAAAGAGGCCTATTTGCTTATCTTAAAGCACTGGCCTGAGAGGTAGACATCTAATTTAACACATATCTAGGAGCCTACTGAAATATTCTCCAAAAACAGAGGCTTGCACTCTCCCTCTGCCTTGTTCCAGGTCTCCAATATCTCCTTGAGAAGAGCTTGTGCACATCTAGTGCCCTGTTCTTTGCAGCAGCTGCCCAAGGGACACCCCTTGATCACCTACCTCTGGTGGGCAGCAGGGTTTATGTTCACAGGTTCCATAGGACTGCAACAAAAGAAAGAAGCCATTCTTAACTGGCTACCACCCTCAGGGCACAGCATGGATATAGCAGACTAAAATACCGCCAGTATTTCTATGAAAGTGGTACCTTTGCTTATCTTGGAACTTTGGCTTGTGGAGAAGGCTTCTGGTTTAATACGCATCCAGAGACCTGCTGAAATACTTTATAAAGATTGTAGAGGCCAGTGGGAGCCATCTTTGCATACCTTTCTGCCTTGCTCTAGGTCACTGGTATCTCCCAGAGTGGGATTTGTGTGCATGTCTAGCATCCTGATTTTGCAGCTTGCACCCAGGACACATACTTTGATCACGTGCCCCTAGTGGCCACTGGGGCTTACATTCTCAGGTCCCATAGGACTGTAACAAATGGAGAAACAGTTGTTAACTGATTAGCCCATCCCAGGGCGCAGCACAGATAACCAGCATGAAATACACCCCAGTCTTTGTGTAACGAGGCTTACTAACTCATCTTCATGGCTGTGGCTGAGGGGAGGCTTCTAATTAAACACACATCTATGGTCTGACTATGAACTTCTTCAGAGACTGAGCAGGCCAGTGGGCATCATTTTTGTGCTCTCCCTGTACCCTGTCCCAGATTGCTGGTATCTGAATAGGGAGCTTGTGTATATGTCTGACTTTCCAGCTTTTGTGACTGCCACCCGGAGGACACATCCTTAATAGCTTGACTCTGGTGACCAGTGGGGCTTGTGGTAGTAGGTAGTCCTACTTTGTGCTACAAAGTAGCAGTTTTTAACTGTCTGTCAAGTCAAGGCTTAGTGTTCAGTTGAGCGACTAAACAACAAGCAAAAACAAAACAAGTAGCATCAAACATATTTAAATGTTTGATGAGGTTTTGATATACTAATTGCACGTATACACTGGTGAAACCATTAGCATAATCAATATAATGAATATATTCATCACCCCCTAGGATGTCTTTGTGCCCATTTGTAATCCTGCCTTCCCACTTTTTCCCAGGCAAGTCCCAGGCAACCACTGATCTTTCCATCTTCCATATCCTTACTGGTTATCTATTTCTGTCTCTGTCAATTATTGAGAGAAGGGAGTTGATCTCTGACTTTATTTGTGAATTTGTCTGTATCTTTCCAGTTCTATCAGTTTTTGCTTCAATGTTTTGAAACTCTCTTACTAGGTACATACACGCTTAGGATTATTCTGTCTTCCTGGTGAATTGACCCTCTTTCATTATGTAACTGACCCTCTTTATCCTTGCTAATAATTCTTTTGTTCTAAAGTCCACATAGTCTGATATTTATGTAGCTACTCTGTCTTTATTTTGATTCACTTTGCATGATACATCTTTTTCCATCATGTTACTTTTAACCTACCTATATGATTATATTTAAAATAGGTTTCTTATGGACCACATGTAGTTGGATCTTGCTTTTTATCCAATATGACAGTTTCTACCTTTTAATTAATGTATTTAGATGATTTATATTTAATGTAATTTTTGATATGTTTATATTAAGGTCTACCATTTTATTGTTTGTTTTCCCCTTTTATGTTACTCTTTTACCTCTTTCCTGCATTCTCTTCAGATTATTTGAAGATTTTTTTTAAAATTTTGTTTATTTATTTATTTTTGGCTATGCTGAGTCCTCCTTGCTGCACAGGCTTTTCTCTAGTTGCAGCGAGCAGGGGCTGCTCTCTAGTTGAGGTGCATGGACTTCTTATTGCAGTGGCCTCCCTCATTGAGGAGCACAGGCTTCAGTAATTGTGGCAGGTGGGCTCAGGTGCTCCTCAGCATGTGGGAGATCCTTCTGGACCACAGATCGAACCTGTGTCTGCTGCATTTAGGCAGATTCTTCATCACTGAGCCACCAGGGAAGCCCTGAAGATTTTTTCATATTTTGTTTCAATTGATTTTGGCAGAGGAATTTAAGTATATTTTGTTGTGTATCTTTAATGGTTGCTACTGGGATTATAATATATCAATACATAGTTAATTTTTCACAGTTTACTAAGAATTTATAGTTTACTGCTTCAAGTGGAGTATTCTCCCCAGTTTATGGTATAGTATTATATGTATTAGGCTTCCCTGGTAGCTCAGCTGGTAAAAGAATCTGCCTGCTGTGCAGGAGACCCCAGTTCAATTCCTGGGTCGGGAATCCCTTCCTGGCAAAGGGATAGGCTACCCACACCAATATTCTTGGGCTTCCCTGCTGGCTCAGACAATAAAGAATCCACCTACAATGCGGGAGATTTGGGTTCGATCCCTGGGTTGGAAGGATCCCCTAGAGGAGGGCATGGCAACCCACTCCAGTATTCTTTCCTGGAGAATCCCCACGGACAGAGGAGCCTGGCAGGCCGTGGTCCATGCAGGAGCTGGATACAACCGAGCAACTAAGCACACATCATATGTGTTATATCTACGTAAGTTGAAAACTCTTCCAGATACTGTTTTAAGGTTTTATTTCGACTGCCAAAATAGTCTGTTATATTTATCTGTAATAGGTATTAGGTATTTCTGTTGTTCTTTATTTATTCCTTAAGTTCCATATTTTCTTCTGGTATCACTTTCTTCACACTTGAAGGATAACGTTTTAAAGCAGTTCTGCTGGTGATGAATTCTCTTGGTTTTCCTTCATTTGAGGACATATTTATTTTGTCTTCATTCTTTTTTTTAAGGTCTTTTTTTTTTCCAAATATTTATTTATTTATTTATGACTGTGCTGGGTCTTTGTTTTTGCCCACAGTCTTTCTCTAGTTGTGGGCAGGCAGGCTCAGGAATTGTTATGCATGGGCTCAGTTGCCCCCAGGCATGTAAGATCTTCCTGGACCAGGGATTGAACCTGTGTCCTTTGCATTATTGCAGGGCAGATTTTTAATCACTGGATCACCCGGGAAGCCCTGTCTTCATTCTTGAAAAATATTTTCACTGAATAAAGAAATCTGGGTTGAAACTCTTTTCTTTCAGCACTTTAAACTGCCTATTTTAAAGATTTTTTTTCTTCGCCTTTGATTTTTAGCAGTTAGATTTTAAGCCAGTTTATCTCTTGTATCTGATGAACTTGAACTATACTTTGTTTTGTTGATTTACATAAGCTGAAAATACAATCGTTTTAATAAAATTTTAGGATAATTTTCTGCATCCATTTTTTAGAATAAATTCTAGTATTAAACTGAAAAATGAATCTCTAAATATTGAAGGATAGCTGGGACTTCTTATGTAAAATTATATAGTTTCCATTTACTTAAGCTCTAATTTTTAGATACCAAAATTATATATGTGATTCAGTTTCATTTACGTCTTTTGACAAAATGAGTAGCTGTCATCTTTAAAACAAACCTGTTATATGTTCACTCAAGAGCGTCAACTGAGACTATTCTTATATGCACATTTACATTATTTTTAGTGCAGATTCAAGATGGGCAACTGCCATAATTTAAAAAGATTGTTAGACTTAAAAAACAATCATTTAATCCTTTTGAGGGTCATCTTTCTCATTAATGAAAAGGAGGAGATAGTGTTTAGGTCACTCTGTTAACATTAAGTGACTGTGAAGTTCTTTGAAGAGAAGTTTGAGATCCACAGAAAACACCCTAGGCACGGCAACATAACATCCAATGTTTTTAAATTAAGACCCAAAGAATGAGGGTGGAGAAATGGACGGGGAGTCATCTGATTACATTTTCAAATGATACATGCTGTATTTTCACCTTTCAGCATACTCTCTCTTCCCCATTGTAATTGAGCCTATTAGAATTTTAAGAGAAGTAGGGAGTAAGGACAGAATGAAATAATTCATCCACATTTCCCATGCTTCACCCCTCAACCATGTTAAGAACTGATCTAATCCAGCCATCTCCTTCATTTGACGGGTAAAGAAATCTAAATATAACAGGATGAACCAATCATGTATCAACTAAGTACTTTATGTCTGTATTTGCTTTTAAATGACAGGAATTCTCAGTACATGCCAGGCTGTCCTTACATGCGCCGTCCTTTTTTTTGGATAGATGCCCATGGTAAAATATGTTCCCAACTATAGTAAAGAGCATTCAATGAAAAACATAAACCCGTTCAAGTTAACTTTTGAATTCTTTTGGATATTATGGTAATAACTTGCAATGTAGCTAGTCTAAATTGAGATGTGCTATAATTGTAAAATACACACTAGATTTAAAAAACTCAGTATATAAATGTAATGTAAAATATCTCAATAAGTTTTCTATTGATTATATGTTGAAATCATGCTATTTTGGATATATTCTGTTCAGTAAAATATATTATTAAAATTAATTTTACCTGTTTCTATTTACTTTCTTAAAGGCGGTTGTTATGAAATATTATGCATGTGGCTCACATGTATTTGTGTTGAACAGTGATGCTGTAATTAGTAAGCATATATTTCCCTTACTTATGAGATATCTGATCCTAGATTGATTTTCATTTCTTTGTAAAGGACTAGGAAGGGCTTTTTTTTTTCTGGGAACTCTGAGGATTTTCCTGTTCTTGGTATTCTGAGATTTCATAAGCATACACTGAATTACAAGTAAGTTTTGTTCATTTTACTTAAATGAGAAATTTTCTGCTAATACTTTCTGAATTATCTCCTACATATTTCTGAATGAGAAAAGGTCTCGTATGACAGAAGACCTTGTATTGAGTCTCTGTTTTTCTATAATTCACTCTTCTATTTTCTCTTTTCTATTCTGTTGTCTTTTTGGCAGTGGTCCAGGGAGATAACTTTTCATAATTTCTTGACAGTATATTAAGAAATACGAGGAAATGGGCAATCACAGTTTTGTTGTTCAGTCGCTAAGTTGTGTTAACTCTTGCAGCCCCATAGAATGCAGCATCACAGTCTTCCCTGTCCTTCACCATCACCCAGAGTTTGCTCATATTCATGTCCATTGAGCCAGTGCTGCCATCCAACCATATCATCGTCTGTATTCCCTGGTTCTCCTGCCTTCAATCTCTCCCAGCATCAGGGTCTTTTCCAATGAGTCAGCTCTTCGCTTCAGGTGGACAAAGTATTGTAGCTTCAGTTTCAGTATCAGTCCTTCCAACGAATATTCAGGACTGATTTCCTTTAGGATTGACTGACTTAATTCCTTGCAGTCCCAAGGGACTCTCAAGAGCCTTCTCTAACACCATAGTTCGAAAGCATCAATTCTTTGGCACTCAGCCTTCTTTATGGTCCAACTCTCACATCCATACATGACTATTGGAAAAACCATAGCTTTGACTAGACAGACCTTTGACAGCAAAGTAATGTCTCTTCTTTTTAATACACTGTCTAGGTTTGTCATAGCTTTTTTTCCAAGGAGCAAGCGTCTTTTGGATTTCATGGCTGCAGTCACCATTCTCAGTGATTTTGGAGCCCAAGAAAATAAAGTCTGTCACTGTTTCCCTTGTTTCCTCATCTATTTGCCATGAAGTGATGGGACTGGAAGCCATGATCTTCAATTTTTGAATGTTGAATTTTAACCCAGCTTTTTAACTTTCCTCTTTCACCTTCATCAAGGGACTGTAGTTCCTCTTTGCTTTCTGCCACGAGTGGTGTCATCTGCATATCTGAGGTTATTGATATTTCTCCCAGCAATCTTAATTCCAGCTTGTGCTTCATTCCCCCAACCATTTCGCATGATGTTCTGTTCTCTGCATATAAGTTAAATACTCAGGGTGACAATATACAGCCTTGGTGGACTCCTTTCCCAGTTTTGAATCAATCAGTTGTTCCATGTCCTGTTTTAACTGTTGCTTCTTGCGCTGCATACAGGTTTCTCAGGAAGCAGGTAAGGTGGTCTGGTATTCCCATTTCTTGAAGAATTTTCTTCAGGTTGTTGTAGTCCACACTGTCAAAGGCTTTAGCATAGTCAATGAAGCAGAAGTAGATGTTTTTCTGAATTTTCTTGCTTTTTCAATGATCCAGTGGATGTTGGCAATTTGATCTCTGGTTCCTCTGCCTTTTCTAAATCCAGCTTATACATCTGGAAGTTCTCAGTTCATATACTGTTGAAGCCTAGGTTGAAGGATTTTGAGCATGACCTTGCTAACATGTGAAATGAATGCAGTGGTGTGGTAGTTTGAATATATTCTTTGGCATTGCCTTTTTTTGGAATTGGAATGAAAACTGATCTTCTCCAGTCCTGTGGTCACTGCTGAGTTTTCCAAATTTGCTGGCATACTGAGGGCAGCACTTTCACAGCATCATCTTCTAGGCTTTGAAATAGTTCAGCTGGAATTCCGTTACTTCCGCTAGCTTTGTTCGTAGTGATGCAATTAAGGCCCACTTGACTTCGCACTCCAGTATGGCTGGCTCTAGGTGAGTAATCACACCATCGTGGTTATCAGGGTCATGAAGATCTTTTCTATATAGCTCTTCTGTGTATTCTTGCCACCTCTTCTTAATTTTTTCGGCTTCTGTTAGGTTCATACTGTTTCTGTCCTTTATTGTGCCCATCTCTTCATGAAATGTTCCATTGGTATCTCTAATTTTCTTGAAGAGATGTCTATTCTTTCCCATTCTATTGTTTCCGTCTATTTCTTTGCACTGTTCACTTAGGAAAGCTTTCTTATCTCTTCTTGCTAGTTTTAATTGTCTACAACTCTTTCTTGTTCTCTATTTTTTTTATCATAGAGGCATGTTCTGCCTTTATAACTGATATTTTCTTGAGTACATGTGAAGTTTCAAATTAGATTTGTTTTTAAATTTTCTTTTTTTCTGACTTATTTCCTTCTTTTGCAGTCAGTAGTTCATTTTATTATGGATAGGCTTCTAGAAGGTGAAGCACATTTTAGATGAGCGTGTGTAACCAAATGTATAGAAGCAGAAATGCAAAAAGCTTCCTTTGGGAGCAGTGATATTCTGATCATTGTATTACTGTAAGCATAATGAAATAAGGGCCTGAACTGGCATGAAGAAAGTGAGAACTGAAAGAAAACAACTGAGTAGTTATGCCAGAAAAATAAGTATAATTGGGAACTGATTTCTCCACTCTAAAAATTCCCACAGCATCCTCTTACTGAATTCATTGTATCTTTCCTTGCAATATTATTGCTTATGTCTTTCTTACAAAATTGTGACTCTTCAAGGCAAGGATTGTATCTTACTCATTCAGTTTTGAGTTGTTGTTGTTGTTTTTAAGTATTTAGTGATCAAGCACTATTCCAAATACTAGGATAACACAATCATCAAAAACAGAAAATCCCAGCCCTCAAGAACACTTAATATATTTCCTTTTATCTTTCTTGGTGCTTAGTATTTCACAATGCTAGGAATTCCCAAGGCTAAATTTATAGTTTAGCCCACCTTTAAAAGGGCATCTGGTCCCATCACTTCATGGGAAATAGATGGGGAAACAATGGAAACAGTGTCAGACTTTATTTTTTTGGGCTCCAAAATCACTGCAGATGGTGATTGCAGCCATGAAATTAAAAGACACTTACTCCTTGGAAGGAAAGTTATGACCAACCTAGATAGCATATTAAAAAGCAGAGACACTACTTTGCCAACAAAGGTCCATCTAGTCAAGGCTATGGTTTTTCCAGTGGTCATGTATGGATGTGAGAGTTGGACTGTGAAGAAAGCTGAGCACCCAAGAATTAATGCTTTTGGACTGTGGTGTTGGAGAAGACTCTTGAGAGTCCCTTGGACTGCAAGGAAATCCAACCAGTCCATCCTAAAGGAGATCAGTCCTGGGTGTTCATTGGAAGGACTGATGCTGAAGCTGAAACTCCAATACTTTAGCCACCTCATGTGAGGAGTTGATTCATTGGAAACAACCCTGATGCTGGGAGGGATTGGGGGCAGGAGGAGAAGGGGACGACAGAGGATGAGATGGCTGGATGGCATCACCGACTCAATGGACATGAGTTTGAGTAAACTCCGGGAGTTGGTGATGGACAGGGAGGCCTGGTATGCTGCGATTCACTGGGTCGCAAAGAGTCGGACTCGATTGAGCAACTGAACTGACTAACTGAACTGAACTAAAAGGTCATATTAAGATGGCCGATTTGAATTTGTTTAGGTGTGTTGCAAAATGTCCCCTGGTATTAAACTCATCTCTCTTTATACAAAAAATGATTATGCTTTCAGATAAAACTAATATCCCCTCACCTTAGTTAGAGGTAATATATCATTTTGATGTAATGAAAAAGTATCATCCTGGGAAGCGTCCAGGGTTCTAGTTTGGCTTTACTGTTGAATAGGTTTGCACATGAATAGGTCTGCAGATGAACCCTTTTTATCTGTAAGAGTTTCATATTCTCATATATAAAATAAAGGATTGGTATTTTTTAGTTCCAACACTTTGAGTCTGAAAGTGGGACAGATTTTTCATTTCTGTTCAAATAATGCTGTGGCTAAACCATCTGAATGGGATTGGAAACAAAACTGAGAGCTAGTATTTCATGTATTTCACCCGAGTTTTAATCAATGACTAAGCATTATTTTTTTCTGTTTTACAGACTTGGGTCTGGATCAATATACAATAAAACGCTTTGATGGAAAGGTGAGTGAACTATGACACAACATGTATATCCTGTTGTTTATTAAAGTTCCTCTAAAGTTATTTGTGAGAAATTTCTGAATACCTGTTTATCTTATTGAAAAAGTTTGGTGCTTACTTTGGCATAAGTGCCTTCAAATGGTTCTACAGAAAAAATCAAGCACAAGGTTCTTCTGTGTTTTTGCATATAAAGTAATATTGCTGGGTTGTCTGCTGTGTATAATGAGGGCTAATTGAGTGTGTTTTGACATTTGAATTTTAATTTAGAAGCCATTATAAAGGTTAACAACTCCCCAATATTATATTTATGGTTCTTATAAAAACACCTATTTGATTTGACTTTCCTTACACTTTGATAGTATATAATCATAACCCAAACAAGAAAATTGCAGAAGTCCTTATTAGTAGTTTTAAAACAATTAGAAGAGCACCCCAATATGCATAAAAAAAATTTACATTATACTTACTTTCAATTTATTTTATGCCTGAATAAATCATATAATAAATCATTAAGTATAGAAAATGAAACTTTCAATTTTATTATCTCAAAACAGTCAGTTAAACATGTTTTTCCCTTTCAGGCTGAATTCTCCAAAAAGAAAAAGAAAATATTACACAGAGTCAGAGAGAAAAGTAAAAGCTCTATTTTAAAGAGAAGGAAGAAAGCACAGCAGGAAGATCGAGCCAGGGATGGCTTTACAAAGCTTAACAAGAAGGAAGTCAGAAGGAAAATCATGAAGTGGCTGGAAAAGGCAGGATTACAAACTAGGCTCTAGATGGGTAGAAGTCAGGGTTAACAGAAGCTGATGTTGCAGGAATGTGTCAATCCTGCATCCTTATGTAAAACTACATGTATTGGTAAGGTGAAGATATAAGTGCTCAGATTCTTGCACAAGTGGAAAGAATGAGTGGCTGCTTTAAAAGTTGAGAGAGCTCAGCCAAGGCTTCCAGCCTAAAATTTACTTTTTCTCTTCAGGTGGCACATTGCCTCCATCTGTGGATATCCTCTTTTTAAAATCACATGTTCTAAAAGAATGATAAAAAAGAAAGGGCATTTAGATGCTAGGAGACCCAGATTCAGAGTTCTAGGTTTGCTTTGGGCCAACCCCATCTTCTTTCTGATCCTTGGTGTCTCTACTGTCCATATAAAGGGTTACTGCAGACACTGGTGTCAGGGTCTGATTTCAGAGTCTCTGGAAGGTGAGGCCCCTGTCTATCTATCTTTTTTTTTTTTTTTTTTCTGTCTATCTATCTTTATGTCACTCAGAGTCCAGAGTATGCTTGGCACATAGGAAGCAACCAATAAAATGTTTGACTGACCTGGGAAATAAATCAACTAGTCAATTGCATATTCCTTGGAGGTATAACTCAGATGTCACTAATATCTTACAACAAAATCAATTTTATAGATCACTTGTTGGGTTTTTTTTTTGGCTACTGAAGGAATCCAGAGTAACACGAGAATTCAGTCCTTTTTTGTAAACCTGAAAACATGTAAAGAAGTTGGATATATGTGCAAGTACAACAGCGACTTTACATGTTAAAAGGGGAATTTCCATTCCTAGAGATTTCCCAAATATAGAACCTCTAATAGTAACTCATGTTTTATATATGCTCTTTACTTTTTCCTGTTTTGGCCAGTACTTGTCAACTTGATGCTAGTAATTTGCAACTTTTAGGTTGACTGATGAGCTCCACTTTTGTTTCAATTGATTTAAATTTATGACCTCTACATTTCTTATCATTTGTGTTGTTTGCATTTTTTTTCAGTTTCCACTCATCTTTATAAAATAGCAAGAGTAAAATGCAGTAAAAATATAAAGTATTTGAGTTTCCTGAGCCATACAGCAGATTCATGTTGAGGTTTGACAGAAAACAGCAAACTTCTGTAAAGCAATTATCCTTCAATAAAAGACAAATAAATTTTAAAAATAATTTAAAGTATTTGTGTACTCCTCTTGCTGTGTAGGCAGAAATGGCAGTGCTTCTATGTTTGGAAGGCAGTCTTAACAGATTATAGTTGAGAATGTTTATGCACTGAAGCACAAAATCTGAAATCAGAGTAGGAAAGGCAAGATTTAAGGATATCAATGTTATAATGTTTGAAAATATGATTTATATGAAAGTCAGGTGTATAAAAGTTGACTTCATCCAGGGGAACAGATTCTGAAAGACAATAAAAGAATGGGATGCTGACATAAGGAGATATAAAATTGAGCCAGTGACCCTCAGCCAGCTAGCCTGTTCCCCAGAAAAAGTGCACAAATTCCCCTTTCATCCACATAATGATATGCATGTTTAATTCCTTTGCTAGTTTCTTCATTTAAGTCCTGTATTCTATCAAATATATTATTAAGGTTTTATTTTAAGGAGTGAAGGTTGTGCTTCCTAAATGGGATACTTAAATTTAGTTCATGTCTAGTTTATGTCTTTATGAATTGTCTTTGTTTCATATGAAGTCTAACAAAGTAGTTTCTATACTGTTTTTAAATCTTAAATAATGAAGAGTGCAAATTTCATTCAGTGCTTAATTAGTAGTTTTTTCAGGGATTTTTGCAGTGTATGAAGTTCTTCTCTCAATAATTATAAGAGTCAATGCTTCTTCAAGTGTTGATCTTAATTCTTTTCCTTTGGATCTTCGTGACTCTTGTTCTCCCAATCAGAAAATCTCAGTTGTTGAGTAGCAGTTTCCAGAGTGCATAACTCCTAAGATAATTTCCTGTTGAAAAAACAGATGTATGTGGTAATTATAGTAAATTTCATGCATGATGGTTAGAAACTTAGTAGAAGTTACTACTAAGAAAACACTTGAGGAGTTTCCTTTCAAACTTATTTTGATTTTTTTTTCGAACTTATTTTGATTTTTAAACAGATAATTTTCTTTCTCCCTCTCTCCTTTTTTTAACTTGAAAGATGAACTAGTTATAAATTGCTTAGAGAAATATTTGTTCTCATCCTCTTTATTTCTCAGTTGTTTTAACATTCAGCACACCATTTAGTTAAGTCTGTCATTTGACCACTTAGAAACTGTCTGATTTTATTGCCTTCTTGTTGAATTGTGCTTCCGTGTTTTTGGTCAAGAAGAGCAAGAAGAAATGTAGAAGTAGCATCATTTTCCTGGAGTGTTTTCTCATTTGTACTTGAATTTCATACAGACTCCAGCAAAGTAGAAAAGAAGGGCCCGATGATATTGACAAGTAATTGCAGTTATCCCTTACTTCTCATCTTTTCTTCTTTTTGACTAAAAAATTTTCAAGAAGTAAATGAAACATTGCTGTTTCAACTGGTAGTTGGTGACATTGAGTTTGATTAAGCAGCTTTTGAATTTTGGGGGGAAGATCTTTTTTCCAGAGCTCATCACTACCTTATGTTAATGTATGCTAAGGATGCTTAGCGTACCCTTACTCTAAGGATGATTAGCAATTTCCTTTGTAGAAAAGTCATGCAATACATTATTATTGGAACTTGCAGCATTTATGCATTTCAAAAGTATCTGCTAACACAGGCCTTGCATAAAGAAACTACAGTCAACGGCCTTTTGTTTTAAGAATATATTTTGTAGGGATTTCCCTGGTGGCGCAGTGGGTAAGAATCCACCTGCCAGTTCTGGGGACACAGGTTCATTCCCTGATCTGGGAGGATCCCATATGCCTCGGAGCAGCTAGGCGGGTGCTCCACAATAAGACAAGCCACAACAAGAGGCAGGTGCACCACAATTAGGGAGCAGCCCCTGCTCACTGCAACTAGAGAAAGCCTGCACAAAGCAACAAACACCCAGCACAGCCAAAAAAGAAAAGAATAAAGAAATAATTTTTTAAAAGAATATATTTTGTAGGTAAATGATATTTTAAAAAATATTCAGACTATTTAAAAACCTCAACACTTAAAGAGTTCAGATTTTCTATTTGAGGATATTTGAAAATCATTATAATTAGAGTGTTGGCACTAGTATACAGATGGTAACACAAAATATGGTCTGGCTTTTCTTTTAGTGAAATATATCATAGATTTTTTAAAAAATGCATTCTTTCCCCACAGTGTCTATACATTCTTGTTATGATTTGTTAATGCCATTATTTCATGAATTATTTCTTTAATGAAAGCTGTACTTTTTCCTGAGTTTAACTTTTTATCATCCAATAATTGGTCTATAAGACAAAGCACCCTTCTAAATAGAGCCTTTATTTTACATAGTTGTCAAATATTTGTTTATGTAATTGCTGTCCTGAAACCCTTCATTTTCCTGTTCCTCTTACTTCTCCTTTTTTCCTTAGCATAGCACAAGTTAGAAATTATGTTTTGTATTTTCTGTTCTCACTGTCTGTAATAGACAATTTTCTTTATATCAAACCCTACCATGAGTTTTTTTGGGGTTTTTTTCCAAGTTACAGTAGAAAACTGCATTGTCTAGGTAAAATTATTTCTTCAAAGAACAGCAGTATTCCAGAGCGTTGAAGTAGTCAAAGTTCATGCTCTCTTTGAAGTAGTTAATGCTCTATTTTAAGTAATGATGAATTGCCCATTGAAACTAGTCATCCATCATTATCATTCCAAAATATATTTCTTTTTTAGAAAATAGATTTTTTTACTCTTTCTTTTCTATCAAGTTTCCTTTTCCCCTAACCTCTCCCTGAACTTTTCAAAAATCATGCCTCTGGAATGAGTCTTTTCAGTATTTGTAATTACAGTCCCCTTAGAATCTCTCCTAATTTGGAGAAAGAATTAACATGTGTTTTATTGCCATCTCCTTTATGATGCTGACAAGAATATTTGTTTACATGGAAAAAACATTTTAAATCAAATTGAAACATTTTCCACATTGAGGTGAAAGAGAGGAAAGTACAAAGTCTAGAAAAGAAAATACCAGTTACAGTGTTTATAATAAAAAAGATGATTTGCAAGAAAAAAAAAGATAGGACTGTAGTTAAAAGTCAAAGCTTTAATATAACCAAATGCTTTTAATTACTTATGTAGGTAAAAGTTCTTTTTAAAAATATTGTTAAAGTTTAAAATTCCATTCCTTTTAGGGAAAAGTCTTGTTTCCCCAAGTGGAGCGTGGGCACATTTTTTTTTCTGTACTGTAATGGTCTGAATGCTTTGAGTTGTGATTATTCATATCACAGATAAAATATGAGTCTGCCAATAAGGTCAAGTATAGTATTACTCCTTGATGCATATAGTAAGTTATGTAAGAGATTTCCTATCTTATAAGAGTAAAGTGTATGGCAGATCAACGATGATAGTTAGAAAGGGGACTGAAATTGTCATGGTATAGAATTTGGTGGTCCCCTGGAGAAGGAAATGGCAAACCACTTCAGTATTGTCTTGAGAACCCTGTGAACAGTATGAAAAGGCAAAAAGATAGGACACTGAAAGATGAACTCCCCAGGTCGGTAGGTGCCCAGTATGCTACTGAAGATCGGTGGAGAAATAACTCCAGAAAGAATGAAGAGATGGAGCCAAAGCAAAAACAACACTCAGTTGTAGATGTGACTGGTGATGGAAGTAAACTACAATGCTGTAAAGATCAGTGTTGCATAGGAACCTGCAATGTTAGGTCCATGAATCAAGGCAAATTGGAAGTGGTCAAACAGGAGATAGCAAGAGTAAACATCGATATTTTAGGAATCAGTGAAGTAAAATGGACTGGAATGGGTGAATTTCACTCAGATGACCATTATATCTACTACCGTGGGCAAGAATCCCCTAGAAGAAATGGAGTAGCCATCATAGTCAATAAAAGAGTCTGAAATGCAGTTCTTGGATGCAGTCTCCAAAGCGACAGAATGATCTCTGTTCATTTCCAAGGCAAACCATTCATTGTCACAGTAATCCAAGTCTGTGCCTCAACCAGTAATGCTGAAGAAGCTGAAGTTGAAAGGTTCTATGCAGACCTATAAGACCTTCTAGAACTAACACCCAAGAAAGATGTCCTTTTCATTATAGGGGACGGGAATGCAAAAGTAGCAAGTCAAGAGATACCTGGAGTACCAGGCAAATTTGGCCTTGGAGTACAAAACGAAGCAGGGCAACGGCTAACAGAGTTTTGCCAAGAGAATGCACTGGTCATAGCAAACACCCTCTTCCAACAACACAAGGGAAGATTCTATACATGGACATCACCAGACGGTCAATACCAAAATCAGATTGATTATATTCTTTGCAGCCAAAGATGGAGAAGCTGTCTAGAGTCAGCAAAAACAAGACCGGGAACTGACTGTGGCTCAAATTATGAACTCCTTTTTGCCAAATTCTGACATAAATTGAAGAAAGTAGGGAAAACCACTAGACCATTCAGGTGTGACCTAAATCAAATCCCTTATGATTACACAGTGGAAGTGGCAAACAGATTCAAGGGATTAGATCTGATAATCCCTTCAGAAGAAGGGATTATGGAAAGAACTATGAAGAACTGGAAGAACTATGGAAAGTAGTTTGTGACATTGTATGGGAGGTAGTGATCAACACCATCCCCAAGAAAAAGAAATCCAAAAAGGCAAAATGGTTGTCTGAGGAGGCCTTACAAATAGCTATGAAAAGAAGAGAAGTGAAAGGCAAAGGAGAAAAGGAAAGATATACCCATTTTAATGCAGAGTTCCAAAGAACAGCAGGAGAGATAAGAAAGCCTTCCTCAGTGATCAATGCAAAGAAATAGAGGAAAACAACAGAATGGGAAAGACTAGCGATCTCTTCAAGAAAATTATAGATACCAAGGGAACATTTCATGCAAAAAGATGGGCACAATAAAGGAGTGAAATGGTATGGACCTAGCAGAAGCTGAAGATATTATGAAGAGATGGCAAGAATACACAGAAGAACTATACAGAAAAGATCTTCATGACCCTGATAATCACGATGGTGTGATCAGTCACCTAGAGCCAGACATACTGGAATGCGAAGTCAAGTGGGCCTTAGGAAGCATCACTACGAAAAAAGCTAGTGGAGGAGATGGAATTCCAGTTGAGCTATTTCAAATCCTAGAAGATGATGCTGTGAAAGTGCTGCACTCAGTTTGCCAGGAAATTTGGAAAATTCAGCAGTAGCCACAGAACTGAAAAAGGTCAGTTTTCATTCCAATCCCAAAGAAGGGCAATGCCAAAGAATGTTCAAACTACCACACAATTGCGTCGTCTCACACACTAGCAAAGTAATGCTCAAAGTTCTCCAAGCCAGGCTTCAATAGTATGTGAACTGTGAACTTTCAGATGTTCAAGCTGATTTTAGAAAAGGCAGAGGAACCAGAGATCAAATTACTGACATCTGTTGGATCGTTGAAAAAGCGAAAGAGTTCCAGAAAATCATCTACTTCAGCGTATTAAAAAGCAGAGACATTCATTACTTTGCCAACAAAGGTCACTGTAGTCAAAGCTATGGTTTTTCCAGTAGTCGTGTATGGGTGTAAGAGTTGGACTTTAAAGAAAGCTGAGCGACAAATAATTGATGCTTTTGAACTGTGGTGTTGGAGAAGACTCTTGAAAGTCCCTTGGACTGCAAGGAGATCCAACCAGTCCATCCTAAAGGAAATCAGTCCTGAATATTCATTGGAAGGACTGATGCTGAAGCTGAAACTCCAATACTTTGTCCACCTGATGCAAAGAACTGACTCATTTGAAAAGACCCTGATGCTGGAAAAGATTGAAGGCAGGAGGAGAAGGGGACAAGAGAAGATGAGATGGCTGGATGGCATCATTGACTCAATGAACATGAGTTTGAGTAAACTCTTGGAGTTGGCAGTAGACAGAGAGGCCTGTTGTGCTGCAGTCCATGGGATTGCAAGTAGTCGGACAAGACTGAGCGACTGAACTGAACTGAATCTGCTTTATTGACCATACCAAAGTCCTTGGCTGTGTGGATCACGATAAACTGTGGAAAACTCTTAAAGTGATGGGAATACCATACCATCTGACCGGCCTCCTGAGAAATCTGTATGCAGGTCAAGAAGCAACAGTTAAAACTGGATATGGAACAACAGACTGGTTTCAAATCAGGAAAGGAGTACGGTAAGGGTGCATATTGTCACCCTACTTATTTAACTTACATGCAGAGTATATCATACAAAATGGTGGGGTGGATAAAGCACAAGGTTGAATCAAGATTGCTGGGTGAAATATCAATAATCTCAGACATGCAGATGACACCACCCTTATGGCAGAAAGCGAATAAGAACTAAAGAACCTCTTGATGAAAGTGAAAGAGGAGAGTGAAGAAGTTGGCTTAAAGCTCAACATTCAGAAAACTAAGATCATGGTATCTGGTCCTATCACTTCATGGCAAATAGATGGGGAAACAAAGGAATCAGTGAGAGACTATTTTTTGGGGCTCCCAAATCACTTCAGATGGTGACTGCAGCCGTGAAATTAAAAGATTTCCTTCCTTTCCTTGGAAGGAAAGCTGTGATTAACCTAGACAGCGTGTTAAATACCAGGTACATTACTTTGCGAACTAAGGTCCATCTAGTCAAAGCTATGGTTTTTCCAGTAGTCATGTATGGATGTGAGAGTTGGACTATAAAGAAAGCTGAGCACCGAAGAATTGATGCTTTTGAACTGTGGTGTTGGAGAAGACTCTTGAGTGTCCCTTGAACTGCACAAATATGCAACCAGTCTATCCTAAAGGAAATCAGTCCTGAATAATCATTGGAAGGAGTGATGCTGAAGCTGAAACTCCAATACTTTGTCCACCTGATGCAAAGAATTGACTCATTTGAAAAGACCCTGATGCTGGGAAAGATTGAAGGTCGGGAGGAAGGGGCCAACAGAGGATGAGATGGTTGGATGGCATCACTGACTCAATGGACATGAGTTTGAGCAGGCTCCGGGAGTTGGTGATGGACAGGGAAGCCTGGTGTGCTGCAGTCCATGGGGTTGCAAAGAGTTGGACACGACTGAGTGACTGAACTGAACTGAAGAATTTGGTGACTGTTCATATTTATTTGATTGCATTAATTTTGCTTAAGTTTTAATAGCAGGATTGATTTTCTTATGATTTCTACTTTGTTAATTATACACTTCCTCCCCTCTTTTCTTTTGCTTTTCACAGATTCAAAACCAGTCAGTTCTAAATTCCTGGTGAATTGATATATTTAATCAGGTCCTTCTATAGATAAATAGGGTTTCCCAGTTCGTGTCAATGCAGGAGACATAATGAGACAGCGGTTCAGTCCCTGGGTTGCAAAGATTCCCTGGAGAAGGCCATGGCAACACACTCCAGTATTCTTGCCTGGAGAATCTCATGGACAGAGAAGCCTGACAGGGCATATATAGTCCATCAGGTCACAACAAGTTGGACACAGTTGAAGCGACTTAGCACACGTGCATTGATAAAGAAGAATATGTAGACAGAATTTTATTGTTTCTGCTTCATATTTTTTTTTATCCATATTTGTATTTGTCCTAAAAATTCCAAGAGGATACATAAAGTATTTCAATTCTTTGAAGCCTGAAGTTCTCCACAAATATTTCATAATTACATATTATTTTAGGGATGATAATTTAGCCCTTAAAAAAAATTCCATTAACACATTCATTCATTGGTTGTCAGTGGTTTGTTTTTTAGTTGAAAGTAAAATTTCTAAATGAAAAATGCTTGACTCTGTTTGTCTCTTGAGGGAACTATTACTATCAGTACTACTAATAATATGAAAAAGAACAATAGTTGAAGTTTTTGAGTATTTATTAATCTACCAAGCACTGTTCCAAGTGTCTATACATAATAATTCTAATGCACACAACCACTCTTTCAGATAGCTTTCTGTTTTCATCATTTTACAAATAAGATACAAAAAACATAGAAGTTAAGTAACTTAGCCTTTTTTTTTTTTTTAACCTAAGATCATACAGTTGGTAATTGGTGGAGCCAAGAGTCCAAATTGGAATTCTGGCTCCTGAGTTCACTGTCTTAAGCACTGTGCTATTATCTATCTCCTTTCATGTATCTAACCTATTGATCTATTTGACCTATAATATCTATTTGTACATAGAAATTTCTCTTGTCAAATATTTCTTTTATTTTATTAACAGTGTTATTTGTGCAAAAAAGAACTTGGTGTTTCACTTTGTTGAAGAGTGTTAATTTTTTATTCTTGGATTAGAAGCCTATGTTAGCCTGAAAAACCAGAGTTTCATTTTAAAGAAAGAAAACAAGAGATACACAAATTTCAATACCTGAATTTAGAAGAATTTCAACTTCACTGTTATTCGCTCCATTGTTTTCTCAAATGCCATGAATATCAGTTGGCACTTTGAAAAATGCTGTGTCTTTTTGTTACTTTTTCTTTTTTGATCGAAACCATCACTCTTAAAGTGAAGACTTTTATCTATATTTTGAAAATTGGATCCTGTTAAAATGAAGATTACTTTCTATTGAGAAAATAATATTCCTGTTAGAAACTGAACTATTTAGTCTTTCAAATATTGATTGGTTTTGTGTTAAATGTTGCATCATTTGATTGGAGCTACTCTATAGCCTTCAGATAGATAAGCAAAAGTTTACAATGTAATTACATTACCAAAATGAAATCAAGTACTGGTTCAGCATTTCAGAAAATCCTTTGACACCTGTTGTACTTTTCTATTTTTAGTCTCAGATTTTTTTATCTTCTTTCTTTCCCATCTGAAGTTTTTAAAATAATTTTTAAAAATATTTTCTCACTTTTCTCTCTTCTTACAAATTAACAATTTTAGTTCTTTGTACATACTACAGCCCTCAGAAAATCTGGTTTTGGTGTCTAAAATATTTTACAAGGGATGTCTAATTTGAGCATCTCAGTATTTGATAGCTACGTGTAAATGATTAGTAGATATTGTAGATATGCTGAACTGAATTTGAAAAATACACAATTATGGATTATTATATTTATTAGTGTGTAAAAGCATGGGATGTGATTAATGTGGTTTGGGGTATAGACAATCCTGTATTCATATATGAATTCTGCCACATACAACTTTGGGCAAGAGACTACTTAACCTCTGAGTATCAATTATCATCTGTAACTATAAAAATAGGACAAAAGGCAAAGCATCTGGCTCTACAGATTATAGCTATTTTGCATTACTTGGAGCCCTTTACTCAGTTTACGAAAGGAGTTAGCTGCTGTTGTGTGTGTTATCTTCTTTCTTCATTTGTATGAAATGCATACTGTCTTCATAATTGCTCTATCCATTGTTCTTTTCTTCCCAGTTAGATCCTATAAAAATCTCTCTGTGCTATCTCTGTAATGAGTAGCTGTCAGTGATTAAATGGCTGATCTATAAACTGGAGAGAGACCTCTGGTTTGATTTCTCATATCTGGACTGTTCTGTGGTCACAGTGACTCATCTCCCCCAGTACTGTCAAGGTCTTTGGGCCTCTGTCACATCAGTCTTAGCCTTAGGCTTGTAAATTGCTGATAGCATATATTTTTTAGTCAGGAACTAAGCTTGGTTTGAGAAGTATAATAAGTTCAGGTCAACTTTTATTTAACAGCCAGTGAAGTTTATTTGTTTAAAAAAAAAAAAAAGAATCTTTAAAGCCATTTGATATTTGAAGATATTTTTGAGTGATACCCAGCTAACTTTAACTCTTTTCATCAATGCAGGCCTTCATTCCAGGACTTCATGATTAGCTTTTTGTTGCTAATGTGAATAGTCCTTTATTTTGGCAATATAGTTTGCGAGAGACCTGTTTCTAAGGTCGGAAACTCATCTTTACTGAACTCTTCCTTAGAGTAGCTACTAATCCTCTGAACTCAGCTGAGTTGGTTGTCTATATGGTAAATATTGTTAGTACAGCAACAAATTTGCCATGAAGTTAAAAAATAATATTAAATTAAAATGAGATACCCTTAAAGGAAACCTTAATTAAAGAAATGGCTTGACTATCTATGAAAAAAAGTTAAATATTTGCTTTCCCTTTTCTTTAATAAATTAAGTAATTATTCTTGTATTCTCTTTTTATAGCGTTGTGAAGTTTTTTTGAAATTGTATGTTTTTTAGGGGAAGGTTAGAAATTGAATTACTTAGGTTTTTGTTTTGTTTTGTCCTACTGTACCTACTAGATAATATATAAAATATTTCTATGTATTTCTCATTTCCTGTTTACGGATTTTCAGTCCTTTTATTACAAATCTCATTTGGTCCTTTATATGTTATAATAGTTTGTGATAGATGTATATTTAATTTAGGAGTTTTTGTTCATATAATCAAACAATGTCAATTTTTTTCTTTTTCTCATCTTCTGATCAGGATTTCTGGCAGGTACCGACTCAGCAGCATGTGCTTTAAATTAATTAATGTTTCAAAACCCATAGTGATGCTGCAAGGATAAAGGTTCAGTGCATGCTCATGGCCTTTCCCTGCTCCCTTTAGAACGATTCAGTTCCTGTCACTTTAAATTAACGTACTTTATCTCTAATGACAGGTCAAACACTTCACAAGTCCTTGAGAATATAGAACCTAGCATAATTTAAAAGGAAGTTTTAACATTATGTATCACACAAAAGTTAAGCTGTTTTAAACATTGTATAGTCGATACTCAGTTGGGTCATTTAAATTGTCTTAGTAGGGAAGCCGTGTTCCTGGCTGAACTGTAACAGGGATGGTGAGACAGCAGTAACTCCAAGTGAAAAATTAGTACTTTTCTTTTCTTTTGAAATTTCTTAAGTAATAAATACAGATAAGCAGTTACTTAGTTGTACTTAACTCAGTAAAATGACTTAAGAGTAAACAGATGAAGCATTTAGAAACACTTCATTATTTTGCTTTTTTGAGCTAAACAACAGCTTTAACTTGGAAAAGCAGCAAATACATGGAGAAAATGATGAAAAAGAATATATAGACTTGTAGTCTGACAGAGGGGAATTTCAAGGACACACCTAAGAAGTACTTTTCAGATTGATCTTTGAAGGTTTAGACCTCTTATAGTTTATAAACTATTAAAATGTATTCAAAAATATTCACTAAAAACATTACTCTTGCATTTCTTAATAAAAATATAAAATAAACTTAATTAGAACATCTTTTGGCTTAAAATAATCAATTGGTGAAGATTACAGGGTGTTCTTTATTTTTATACAACATTTTCCCTGTGCTTCCTTGTTCTTAAAATGGTATATATTTGTTGTAGTTTCCTTACCAAACCCCCAAACCAGTCATCCTGTTAGTGGTTCTGTAGATTATCTTAATTTTCCTTTAACTACATTCTGAAACAAATCAACAAATACTTAAATTATTATATCAAAATAATTGATTGATAACCTCATTATCAGTGTTTCTTAAGTCCAGAGATTTTGTTTTAGAATAGCTATGGCTCAACCATCATGCAAAGTACTAAGGAGCATAAATCAAATGAGATGTTAACACCTGCGATTGAGGAAAGCCGCTTCCAGTTCTCTTATTTATGGCAGGACAGTTTGTAGGAAGCAGCTAAAAATTCTTATTAATAAGCTTTTTGTATTAAAAATAGTAAGCTCTTTTTCTTAGAATAGGTAGTGGGGGAATTGTTTACTTACGGTGGGTTCTATAAACACCACTCATTTTGGTGACACTAGTAAAAATTGTTTAAGCTTCCAAAGATCAAGGAGCAGTTACTTTATAGGAGAGGGCTTTCTTGCTTGCTTCCTTACAGGGATTTGTCCTTTGCATGCTAAGTTCCTGTTGCCTGTGGAAAGGCTGGAATCATTTTGTTCTTTTTTTTTTCTGGTAGTACAGTATGAGTGCTATTCTTCAGATGCAGCTAATGAATGGTGTCAGTTTATATTTCTGTAGGAAGTGACTGTAATGTCTCTTTCCAGTCCCTGAGTTCCACCACTGCTGAAGTCTGTTGATTTAACCCATGTCCTTGGTTATTCATCTTGAACAAAGAAACAATAATATAATCATTAAGTGCTCCCAAGGAGGCTATAGTTTACATGGTTACCCCAAATATTAAGACTTCTATTAAGATGTCTTTAAATACATTTTTATTTTAGATTTTGTTGTGTTTGAATTTGGGATTAACTGTGAACCCATTTGATTTATCATTGTTGATTTGAAAGCATAAACATGACTAACCATTACATTTTCAATGCCTTTTTGTTTAGCATTTCCATCATGAAACAAAATTTGAAATTCACTTCAATCTGAAAGGACTTTGTTCCAAACTAACTTAATTTTAAAAATCATTTTAGCACAAACATGCTAGCATGTTTGAAAGTTACACAAATAGATTTCTATGAAAGTCACTCAAAATATTTTATTTCTTCTAACGATGGCTAAAGATTATTTCTCAACTCATATGTATTGACGACCTTTGATTGCAGAGGATAGTTCTTGGTTTGCATATTTATCTTTGCCATGGTGCATTTTTAAAAAAAAATTCTAAACTTAAAAAGCTTCTCCAATTATAAATCAATCTAACATCTACTAGTTAAGATTATAGAGAATCATTACATTCTTTTAGTGATACTTATTTTGTAAATTATTAAAATATGTGTTTGAACAAATCAAGGCATAAAAATATGATGTGCACCTACATCATTAACTAGATTTTCACCTTCAAGATAAATAAGCTAATACAAGCTAAACCTCAAGATTAGTATTTTACAATAACTGTTTTGTTCCAACAGTATTTGATCTGCATTATCAGTTTTAGAAATTGCAAATAGTTGGGCTTCCCTCATAGCTCAGTTGATAAAGAATGTGCAAGCAATGCAAGAGACCCAGGTTCAATCCCTGAGTCGGGTAGATCCCCCTAGAGAAGGAAATGGCAACCCACTCCAGTATTCTTGCCTGGAGAATCCCATGGACAGAGGAGCCTAGCAGACTACAGTCCATGGGGTTGCAAGAGTCGGACATGACTTAACAACTACACCACCATGTAGACACCTGATGTATTTTTGTGCATTTGATATAATACAACATACAATGGTTTGTGCATGGGTTCTGGAGTCAGATCATGACCTGTCCTGCCACTTTATAGCATTGTCACCTTGGGCTTCTTACTTCTCTAACCCTCAGTTTTCTGTCTGTTAAGTGCAGGTAATAGTATCACCTATCTCATAGAATTGCAGTAAGAACTTAAAAGAGATAATACAAGTGTTTAACACAATACCTAGCATAGAATGGACTTCCTCAATGGCTCAGAGGGTAAAGAATCCACCTGCTATGCTGGAGATACAGGTTCGATCCCTGTGTTGGGAAGATTCCCTGGAGAAGAGAATGGCAACCTACTCCATTATTGTTGTCTGGAGAATGCCATGGACAGAGGAGCCTGGTGGGCTACAGTCCATGGCATCACAAAGAGTCAGATACGGCTGAGGGACTAAGCATGCACACATAGAACATGCAAACTATAATTTTTAGTATGTCTTTTTAATCATTGGTGGTGTTCAAGGAATACCTAAAACTGTTTGACTTTGAAATGATTTAAAAGTTCTTCATCTAAAGGATTTCCTGGGAAATGGGTAGTTTCTAGAACAGTGTAAATCAAGGGTATGAACAGTGATCCTCAGAGTGAAACTCTTTTCCTTTTTTCCTATGGTGTATTTTTTCTTGAAAGTGATTTTCCAAATAGGAGAAGGTGCAACACTATTGACTTACTGTTCAAAATTTGTATGTCAAGTTGTTTTTCCACAAAGTGATAGGGAAGCCTTTTCTAACCCATGTGACTGAAACCAGTATTGCTGCTGAGCTCAGGACAGTTCTTTTCAGCACTGATTGATTTGAGTGGCCAACATTCAAAATTAAATTCTTAGATTTGGATAACAGATAATCAATAATGACAAAATATAGATTCTCCCACCCAGAGCTGCCTTGAAGCAAGTGTGCAGGCATAATGTGGTAGAAACTAATACAGTTGACGATTTTCCATATCTAGGGTTTTGATAACACCTCATCAACTACTAAGAACTGAAATAGATAATTTCAATAAAGTTATATCATTTCTTTGAAATGGATTCTATTGCATTACACTTTTGAATTTTATCATTGCTTTAATCAAATCTTCTGCCACTGTTTTTTTTTTTTAAAGCATCCTCATTTATTATCCTTATTCTCTCTAGCCATCTAGTTAATGAAGTAGGAAAGCATTTGTATTCTAGGAGTTTGGAGTTGTTCTTAGAGCTAAAGTGGCTAGAATTGGGACTGAAAAGAGAATGGCTTTCTGCAATAGTGAAGTTTCCAGGATCTTAAGCATTCACGTTCTGTAGTTTGTTGCACAGTAATTTGTGTTTGTTGCCTCAAATTCAATAATACCTTTGAAAAGTTTGGAAACAGAGTTAGGAATAGAAGAAATCATGAGCTATAAATTAGAAACATCTCAATTTAATTTTCATCTGACATATCCCCAAATTCTTTCTTTCTGCAAGTTCAGGTATGAGATAAAAGAAGAATAACATGTATTTTAACTGTGCAACGTTTTCTGTTTGATTGAGAATAGTGTGATTGTTTAAGATTGATATCTTAAAAGGCTTTGGCACCTATCTATGCACCAACTAAACAATGAAGAGTGAGCATTAATTGCATGAGGAAATTGCTGATTTTTCTCTTTCTTTCTAACATCCTTCTTTCCTGGCCTTAACCCAGCCTTAGGTAGAAATACTGTTATCACTTGGAAATGATATGCAAAAATTGCATCTTTTGGAAGAATCATATTATTATCTTTGTTTCTGAAATACAACCTCAAGTACTTCTTGATGGACTTGGGCAGGCTTTGAAATGTATTTCAGCAACATAGAGAAATGTTAGTATTAAAACAATCCAGTTATTTCCATCTCATAAAAGATGACATCTTAATTTAAATAGGAAAGCTGTGTTCTTTATCAGATTTTCTATATACCAGAGATGTTTTGAAGTTTTGGATGATGTGTCAGCATCTATTTTGCTGGCATAGCCCATCAACTTCTATTCAACAGAAAAAAGTTTACTTTATAGAACTTGAAAAGTAGATCTTAACTAGAATAAATAATTGAGGTTAAGCTCCTAGATACTATTTTTTTTTCTTTGGCTTTATCTAGTTGAGCCCTAGAAGGCAAAATTGTTGGCCTTATTTTGTTCAAACCTATTATAATACTCACTGAGTTTGAGCACAGTGAGTATTAACAAGTTTGTTTGAATCATGTCTGGAAATCCCAGTCCCAGGTCTCCCGATGGTCTCCTGCAATTTTAACCAGATACTTTATAAGTTTTTGTGATGGGTCAGAAACCAGAGTGTGAATCTTTTGGCATAAAGCCATCCTGGTGAAACAATTTGAGGTTTTAGACTAACTGAGAAGTATAGTACACATGTAATTGCTGATTTGTTCTAAGTTTACTCAAGATTTAGATTATGGTTCAGTTGAGATCAATAGCAGGACTCCTATGAGGTTATTAATTTCTTTGTACTTGAGGTCAGTAATTTGAATGTTCTAGTGAAATTGAATCTACTGCTGTGTTTTAAATTTTAAAACATACAAGATCTAAGACTGGGTCATGTAAATGAATAGTGAAACAGTTAAATTTCTAAGTCAGTGAGCCCACTGCTTTGAAATATTTTGCATAGTTTTGTTCTCCAAAAGGGGAATAACATTTGTCAGTAACTTGAATAGAAATTCTGTTGTGATCAGTTTACCTGCATTCTGCTTTCAGAGATTCAGGTGATTGGAGTAGTGTTTGATATGCAGCTTCTAAGATGTATAAAATAGTACAGTGCTTTGTAAGGTATCTGCAAGTACTGCTTCTTTTTAAAATACCCAATTCTGTTTAATTGTCAGCATATACACTGAAGTAGTTGCTAGAATCTTAATCCCAGGAACTTTAATATGAAATAAGTTTCTATAAATTTTTTTACTGAATGATATGTTAATATGTTGCTTAATCTCATTGTAAGGTCTTACAATAGAATTGGAATATATTCTATTTCTTTTAACTTTTATATAGATATCTTCCTTTTAGTTTGTCTTGTTATGTTCATTATGTATATTGAATTTATAACTTATATTGAATTAAGTATAAATCATTATGATAGGTTTTCCTAGTAAAAATGCATATTAATACTAAATGTTCATTAGTAACAAAAAATATAAATAACCATCTCTGAGACAGTGAGAGAAAATTAGCATTACTATCAGTCTGCTAAGGAAGACTATGTTTTACTTGCTCTGTGCCTCCTTAAGTGTATAAATGGTATTTGCTTCGAACAAAAGTGAGTTAAAATGTAGTCAAAGATAAAACTTTATCCAAAGGATTAAGCGAAGGAACAGTTTACTTGACATTCTCAATTTGCAAAATGAAACATTGAGAAGACTTTAGAAATAAGAAAAAATGACCAAAAACCTTCCTTCCACTATCCTTTAAATCTTGATTTTCCATTTTCACCATACTTTGGTGCTTTTAAAGATTTTTTCATTATTAAACTCAAATATATATATTTTCACAGATTCTCCTCTGGCTTTGTTGTTTGACTTGAGGGTATCATTTTATGGTAGAATTGGGCATTTGATTTGAAAAGATCAGCTAAGAAACATTCATGCAACACAGAATAGTCTAAAAATTGATTTTCTGCTAACTCCCACTTCTTTCCAAATCTTGACATATTTATTTGATTCTCCTCCTAACTAATTTGATGGATCAGTTATGATGGTGTTATGATAGTTCTGGTGTTTGTGATTAATATATGTTATGAATTTTATAAGAATTGTCTGAGTTTTGGATTCTTGAAAACTCACTTATAAGTTCTTAAGAGTTAATAGATAGTTGTATAATCATAAATGTACCTAACTACTCTTTGGTATGTGGATGCCTCAGAAAACATAATGTAGCTTCATTCCCTCTCTCCTGCCCCCACCCCAACTCCAGAAATATGGGAAAACAGTGTAGACCTTTACTAGAGAGATGGAAGACTGTTGCACAGGGCACATCACAAAGCATGACTAATTTAAAAGTCCTCTTTAAACGTCTTTGTTTCTTGGCTTTAAAGAGCTACTACAAAATATGTATTCTGTGTTCTTTCTCAAACACATGTGTGCCCATATGTGCTCACCTGCTTTCTTTTCTCTCTTTTCCTGACTTTGATACTTTCTGTTCCTCTCTGGTCACATCTCCTTATCCTTTTTGGCTCACCTTTCAAGAGTCCTTTTTGCTTTTATATTTCCTCTCCCAGATGTCTTCTTCAACTTTTTATTATGTAGAGCAATTTGACCTTCTTTTGACCTCTCCTGGTCCCTATAGCTGTACTCAGTACAGCAGAAGTCTTGTATATAGCCCTGCAAACAAATATTTTCTTGTTTAGAGGGCTTTTCTCTAGGAGAAAATCACACTAACTAAACTAGCATTGTAAAGTGTCAGTGTAAAATTGCCCCTATGGAGATATGTTCTGATAGTAATTCTCAATCAGTATACAATTTAAGGTCTGTTCACTGACATCTTTATTATCTGTGCAAATTTTATAATTGCCCTATCCTGGGTGTTCATTGGAAGGTCTGATGTTGAAGCTGAAACTCCAGTACTTTGGCCACCTGATGCAAAGAGCTGACTCATTTGAAAAGACCCTGATGCTGGGAAAGATTGAGGGCAGGAGGAGAAGGGGAAGACAGGACGAGATGGTTGGATGGCATCACCAACTCAATGGACATGGGTTTGCGTGGACTCCGGGAGTTGGTGATGGACAGGGAGGCCTGGCGTGCTGCGGTTCATGGGGTCGCAAAGAGTCAGACACAACTGAGCTACTGAACTGAACTGAATGGTGGAGGTGATTAGACCTAAACTATAACCCTAAATGCATCTCATGCAGAGTCTCTCAATCTACATTATTTATATTTTGGAAAACAATCATATGCTTTGCTAGTAATCAAAAGACCTTCAAAAGAAAATAGGCTGCTCAAGTCAGAAGCTATTAAAGAAGAGTGGATGCACACTTATATGTAAATTGATTTTTAACAAAGGTACCAAAATAATTAAATGGAGAAAGGAAGGTGTTTTCAGCAAATGGCTTAGGAACAACTATATATCCTTATTTTAAAAAATAAACCTTACCACCTTACTTCACTATACACAAAATTCTTTTGGAATGGATCGTAGACCTAAGTATAAAATCTAAAACTATAAGGCTTCTAAAAAAAAAACAACAGGAGAATATTTTTATGAAATGGAGATAGGCAGAAATTTATTAGGTAGCATACAAAATGCAATAACCATAAGGGAAAAATTGAGAAATTAGATTTCATGAAGGTTAAAAACTTCTGATTGTTGATACAAAATAGAAATTATAAGCCACAGACTAATAGAATGTACTTTTAGTACATATTTGATTGTATTTATTATCTGTTACCCAGTAATAAATCCAAACCTTAGTGGCTTAAGACAATTATTATTTCTTATATCTCATGTTTTCTGTGAATAAGAAATTAGGGAGCAGTTTGCCTACATGATTTTGGCTCAGGGTTTTCCATTAAGTTGCAATAAGGTGTTGGCTAGGACCTTAGTCATCTAGCTTGACCAAAGGTGTAAGATTCATTTCTAATGTAGCTCACTCAAATGGTTAATAAAATAGTACTGTTACTGAGAGGCCTCAGATCCTCTCTCTGTAGGCTCTCCATAAGCCCGCTTCTTGACTGTTCTATTCTGATGACAGCTGGCTTCCCTCCAGGAGAGCAAGGTGCCTTTTATGCATTAGCATCAGAAGTCATACATTATCACTTGAACTGTATTCTGTTAGTTACAGAGACCAGCCCTGATTCAATGTGGGAAGAGACTAGATCTACATAAGGACATGGATACCAGAAGGCAAGAAACATTGGGGTCATTTTGGAGACCCTGAAAAAAGTCTCATATCCAGAACATACCATGATCAGTAATAAAAAGACAAACAACCCAATTAAAAATGGGCAGAAGACTTGAACAGATACTTCCTATTATTAATTGCCAATATATTATATTGCCAATATAAAAGATATATTAATTGCCAATAAACTGAGTGCATAAAGTGCATAAAACATTAGTCATCAGAGAAATGCTCAATAAAATCTTGATGAGAGAACCACTAAAATGGCTAAATTAAAGAAAGTGGCAACATAAATGTTGACAAAGATGTGTTGCAACTAGAACTCATACTCAACTTTACTTCCAAGTAAAATAGCAACTAAAAGAGTTACAACTTGGAGGAAAGTCAAAATAGCCAAAATCTGAAACATGCCTAAGTGTTTAATCAATAAAGGAATGAATAAATTCTGATATTACTGTGTGCTTTAATATTAGATGCACAATAAAATTAATACACAAAACAAATTACATAGATTATTTTTGTTTTGTTGATGAGTTATTATACTACTCTGCAATGAAAATTAATGAGTTACTGGTAATAGAGTGTGGATGAATCTGCCCAGCATTATGCTGAACCATAGAAGCTGCACACTGAAGCATACATGTTGATGATACCATTTGTAGGCAAAAGTATAATAGGCAAAACTAATCTATGGTGCAAAAATATGGTGAGAATTAACTGTGGAGGGGCATAAAGGAAATATCAGGCATGGTGGAAATGTCCTACAACCCAAATATAGTATGTACCTGGGTTAGTCATATGTATTTATAGAACTCATTGAATTGTATGTTAGATTTGTGAATTTCACCATAAGTGGATTTTGCTTAAAACTGTAACAAATATTGGACTCTACATTTGTTTTTTGCAGAAATAATTAACAATTGTGAAACTGTCTTTCTTGTATTCTAAGCCTGAGCAAATGAGAAAATGTATTGCAGATAATGGGAATCCATTTTCTCCCCTTTGGAGAAGGGAATAACATGTATAAAGGGCAAGACTAAATTGTACTCTGTGGTATTAGAATGGAATTAGAGATATCATTATGAATTTATAGTTTATAATAGACAAATAGATATGATTGTAATCATGAGGAAATACCAGCCTAATTCAAATTGAGGAATATTTTACAATATAATTCACCTGTACTTTTCAAATTGTTCAAGGTCAAAAACTGTAAAGAAACCAAATATAGTCATGAATCTGGAAGGGGATGTACATGCTAGGGCTGAATGACTACTAAGAGGAAAACCTCAACAGACCCTAAACTTTCATCTCTGGCTAATGTTTACCTTCCATGAAAACAAGAAGTCAAAGGTAGAATGGTATAACAATGGCTAAGCATTGAAAGAATGCCCACCACAGAGCCAGTCTGCAAGCACCTAGAGTTTGTCTTTCCCACCCTTTGGATCCAGGAACTTAAGGAAATCTCTGTCAGATCATCAGCTGGTAATGAAACAGAGATTTGAGTGACTATGCTTGACGAAGTGTTTACAAAAGAATTTAGAAGAATCATTAGAGAAATGACTACAACCCACACAAGCACCAACAACAAACCCTGAGGATGTGGGAGAACCCTATTTCCAGAATTACCACATTATAATATACAAAATGTTCAATTTTCAGCAAGAAATTATGCTTGAAAATACAGTATGACTCAGGAAAAGAAAGGAATAGGAACTATCCTTGAGAAGGTGCAGATATTGAACTTACTATAAACAGACGTTAAATCAACTGCCCTAAGTATCCTCAAAGAGCTAAAGGAAAGTATACCAATGAACTTAAGGGAAACAAGGAGAATGAGGTATGAACTAATAACAATAAAGAGATACAAATTGTAAAAAAAAAAAAAAAGTGTCAAATAGAAATTCTGGAACTAAACATCTCCTATGGCTGAAAGGAAAATTTTAGTGAAGGGGTTCAACAGCAGATTTGAATACACAGGAAAAATCTTCAGTGAACGTGAAGGTAGGTCATTTAATACTATCCAGTCTGAAAAAACAGGAAAAAAAAAAAAATGAAGAGAAATGAACAGAGCTTAAGAGACTATGCGACACTGCAAGTATACCAACATATGTATAATAGGAATCTCAAAGGGCAAGGAGAGAAGGAAAGAGGCAGAAAGAATATTTGAAGATATAATGGCTGAAAACGTTCCAAATTTAGTGAAATGTATGAATCTACACATCCAGGAAACTTAATAATTCCCAGTAGGAAAAAATCAGAGACCCACACTGAGACACATAATTACTGTCAAAAGCTGAAGTTGGTGAATCTTGAAAACAGCAAAAAAGAAGCAACTTAAAACATACAAACTGTACACAATAAGATTAACAACCAGTTTCTCTTCAGATACAATGAAGGCCAGAGGGCTGACATACTTAGAGTGCTGAAAGAAAAAACTGTCAACCAAGAATTCTATATCTACAAAATTATTCTTCAAAAATGAAGGAGATAGATATTAAACCATTCCCAGATAAACAAAAGCTGAGGGAGTTTGTTGCTAGTAGCACTACTCTACCCCCAAATGCTAAAATGAGTACTTTAAGGCTGAAATGACACTAGATAATAACTTGAAGCCATATTAAGAAACAACACTAGCAAAGATAACAATATAGGTAAATAAAAAAGGCAATTTTTATTTGTAGTTTATAAGTCCTGTTTATCCCTCTGTGATTTAAAAGACAAATGCATAAGACAGTAATTAAAAAATCTATGTTAATGGGCACAGTGTATAAAAATGTAATTTGTGAAAATACTATAAAGGAAAATGGAACTCTACAAGAGCAGAATTTTTTAAAAATACTGTTCAAGTTAAGTTGGTATTTATTCAAACTAGATTGCTGTAAATTTAAGATGTTAATTGTAATCCACATAGTGGCTGCTAAGAAAATAACTAGGTATGGTTCCATTTACATGAAATATTCAGAAAAAATGAATCCATAAAGACAGAAAGTATGTTAGTGGTTTCCAGGGGCTAGAGGGAGGAGCAGTGGAATGTGACTAAATGGATAAGGGGTTTCCAAATGGGGTGATGAGAACATTCTGGAACCAGGTAGTGGTGGTGGTTAGATAATGTTTTTATTGTACTTAATACCACCAAATTGTACATTTTAAAATGGTTAACATGGTAAATTTTATGATCAGTACATCTTACCACGGGTTTAAAAAATTATGAAAAAAAATAAACAGCATGGTACTGGTATAAAAATAGACACACAGATCAGTGGAGTGAAATGGGGATTACAGAAATAAACTCACATATATGTGGTCAATTTGTCTTCAACAAGAGTACCAGATGGTGAAAGAATAATCATTTCAATAAATGGTATGGGCTCAACTGGATATCACATGCAAAAGAATGAATTTGGTCCCTACCTCTCATTAATACAAAGTTAACTCAAAATAGATCAGTGACCTAAATATAAAAGCTAAAACTACAAAACTGTTAGAGAAACGGGTAAATTTTCATGATCTTGGATTTTGTGATGGAGTCTTAGATATGACATTAAAAGCACAAGCAATAAGAGAAAAAAATAGACAAGTTGAGCTTCATCAATATTTTAAATTTCTATGCACCAAAGAACATAATCAGGAGAGTGAAGGGCAATGAACAGAATGAAAGAATTTATTTGCAAACCCTATATCAGATACATGTTTAGTATATAGAATATATAGAGAACCTTACAACTGAAGAACAGAAAACAAACAACCCAATTCAAAAAAATGGGCAAAGGATTTGAATAGATATTTCTCCAAAGAAGATAATACAAATGGCCAACAGACACGTGAAAAGATGCTCAACATCATTAGACACTAGGGAAATGTAAATCAAACCACAATAAGATACAAGTTTGCACTCACTAACAAGGATATAATTTAAAAAATAAAGAAAAAACTCAGGATGTGGAGAAATTGGAACCATTTTACATTGCTGGGAGTAATGCAAAATGGTATATAGCTACTGTGGAAAACAGTTTGGCCATTCTGCAAAACTTAAATATAGATGTGTGATATGACTCAGCAGTTCCATTCCCAGATATATACCCAAAAGAATTGAAAGCAGATAATAAAACAAATACTTGTACATGAATGTACATAGTAGCACTATTCACAACAGCCAAAAGGTGGAAACAACTCAAATATCCTTTAATTCATGAATGGATAAACAATTTATGGTATATATATAATGGAATATTATTTGGCAATAAAAAGGAATGAAATACTGATTGCTGCTACAGCATAGATGGACCCACAAAAACCAGATCTGAGAAAGAAACCAAATTCAAAAGGCCCACACATTTCATGGTTAAATGGATAGAATGGTGAATTTTATGTCATGTGAATTTTACCACAATGGAAACTCATAATAAACCTCCAAAGGAAAAAATGAAGGTGGGCAAAGAAAGCTGTTTTGGATTAATGGAGATTAAAAAGACATGACAACTAAAGGCCATTTATGTCTGTGGACTACATCCTGGAGTAGAGGGAAAGTTCAGTTCAGTTCAGTTGTGTCCGACTCTTTGCAACCCCATGGACTGCAGCACGCCAGGCCTGCCTGTCCATCACCAACTCCTGGAGTTTACTCAAACTCATGTCCATTGAGTCGGTGATGCCATCCAACCATCTCATCCTCTGTCATCCCCTTCTCCCACCTTCAATCTTTCCCAGCATCAGTGTCTTTTCGAATGAGTCTATTCTTCGCATCAGGTGGCCAAAGTAGAAGTTTCAGCTTCAACATCAGTCCTTCCAATGAATATTCAGGACTGATTTCCTTCTGGATGACTGGTTGGATCTCCTTGCAGTCGAGGGGACTCTTCAAGTGTCTTCTCCAACACCACAGTTCAAAAGCATCAATTCTTTGGCACTCAGCTTTCGTTATAGTCTAACTCTCACATCCATACATGACTACTGGTAAAACCGCAGGTTTGAGTAGACAGACCTTTGTTGGCAAACTAATGTGTCTGCTTTTTAACATGCTGTCTGGGTTGGTCATAACTTTTCTTCCAAGGAGTAAGTATCTTTTAATTTCATGGCTGCAGCCACCATCTACAGTGATTTTGGAGCCCCCCAAAATAAAGTCAGTCAGTGTTTCCACTGTTTCCCCATCTCTCTGCCATGAAGTGATGGAACTGGATGCCGTGATCTTAGTTTTCTGAATGTTGAGCTTTAAGCCAACATTTTCACTCTCCTCTTTCACTTTCATCAAGAGGCTCTTTAGCTCTTCTTCACTTTCTGCCATAAGGGTGGTGTCATCTGCATATCTGAGGTTGTTGATATTTCTCGCAGCAATCTTGATTCCAGCTTGTGCTTCATCCAGCCCAGTGCTTCTCATGATGTACTCTGCATAGAAGTTAAATAAGCAGGGTGACATGTATAGCGTTGATGTACTCCTTTTCCTATTTGGAACCAGTCTGTTGTTCCATGTCCAGTTCTAACTGTTGCTTCCTGACCTGCATACAGATTTCTCAAGAGGCAGGTCAGGTGGTCTGGTATACCCATCTCTTGAAGAATTTTCCACAGTTTGTGGTGATCCATGCAGTCAAAGGCTTTGGCATAGTCAATAAAGCAGAAATAGATGGTTTTCTGGAACTCTCTTGCTTTTCCGATGATCCAGCGGGTGTTGGCAATTTGATCTCTGGTTCCTCTGCCTTTTCTAAAACCAGCTTGACCATCTGGAAGTTCACGATTCACGTGTTGTTGAAGTCTGGCTTGGAGAATTTTGAGCATTACTTTACTAGCGTGTTAGATGAGTGCAGTTGTGCTGTAGTCTGAGCATTCTTTGGCATTGCCTTTCTTTGGGATTGGAATGAGGACTGACCTTTTCCAGTCCTGTGGCCACTGCTATGTTTTCCAAATTTGCTGGCATATTGAGGGCAGCACTTTCACAGCATCATCTTTCAGGATTTAAAATAGCTCAACTGGAATTCCATCACCTCCACTAGCTTTGTTCGTAGTGATGCTTCCTAAGGTCCACTTGACTTCTCATTCCAGGATGTCTGGCTGTAGGTGAGTGATCACACCATTGTGATTATCTGGGTCATGAAGATCTTTTTTGTATAGTTCTGCATATTCTTTCCACCTCTTCTTAATATCTTCTGCTTCTGTTAGGTCCATAGAGGGAAAATATTAATAGCTAAAAAGTAAATTATTGAGATAGTTTGCTAAATTTGACAATAGACTATGGATTACAAGTAATAGTATGTGTCAGTGTTAAGCATCCTGGTTTTATGACATTTTTACTGTAGTATGTGAGAGAATGTCTTTGTTCATAGGAAATATTTAATGAAGTATTTAAGTCTAAAGGGGCATGTCTCCAAGTTTTGATATAATGTAAAAGAAGATATATAAAATGATAAAGCAAATAAGGAGATATGTAAATTGTTGGCTAATCTGAGTGAAAAGCATATGGGAGTTCCTTATACAGTTCTTTCCACTTTTCGGAGTTTGAAATTATATCAAAATTAAATGTTACAAACTTAAGATTTGTCTTTTTATCTTCTGAGCAGCAGCATGGTCCAGATGATTCTTAGAAAAATAATGTTGGGAAAAAAAAATAATGATGTTGGATATGCTTTTTTGGCCTGGTTTCTTCCTTTCAGTTTGTCCTTAGATTTTTGTCTGTTTCTCAATTTCTGGATCCCAATATACTATTTATTTTCCTTTATTATAGCAGTCTCTCTGTAAGATTATTACATAATTAATATGGGTTACTCAGCTTCTATTCAAATTTATTCTAGCAAGTAAGATTGTATGCCTTCGACAGCCTGTTCTCGTTTTGTGTATTTTTTTCTTGTTCACGTGCTTTTCCTTTGTAGTATCTTGGAAAATGTTAAAAAATGTACAGTTTTCTTTTGAGAAATTAAAATATTAACTTCCCAGTGAACAACTTTACTTCTGTTTTCATCCAATAACCTTTTTTTGTCTGAAATTTGTGGTTAATCTGTTGGTAGAAGATCAAGTGTGATATGAGGTCTAACCTTAATTGAACATATTGGACTGTGGGCTCATTTTTGGTTTTGGCTCAAGCAGGTAATTTCTAAATGCTGTTAGGCCAGACCAGGCTTTCTGCCCATCACAAATGAGTCAGAGAAGCCCTTTCCTTAGTAGAAACTGCCATCAAAACCTCTTACTGCTTTGTTGGCATTCAACTGTGGATTTTTTCCTGTCCATCGTTGCTGTTTCGTATTATAAGCAAATATCCAGTAAAGGCTATTTTGAGTGGGTTTACTAAGAAGATCATGATGATTCATTTGGTACTCATGTCTTCAATTGGTTAACCAGTTTTCTTTCCTTTGTGTGTATGATGGAATCTTCACTAGACAGAGGTAACCTATTGGATGGCTGTGTACCTGGATGATGGTGTGGTGGTGCTTGTTGGTTTAGTTTTCATGATACTCCTCCCAAGGTTATGCTTGCAATGCTGCTGCTTATTTTGTGCTTGCATGATATTATTACTTTGACTGCGCTTTGTTGGTTTGGGTTTTTAAAACCTCCTCTCTCTTTGTTTGGTACCTAGAATAATTCCTGAAATTTCTTTGGTTGGTCCAAAATGAGTCAAACTTACAAAAATGAGTTTCAAGTCTAACTCTTTCATGGATCCTTTTCAGTTTTTGAAAGTATCATCAATGTCACCTCTTAAGTTTCTGGTCTGGTAGGGAATCAGGAAAAAAAAAAGGGCAGGTTTCCCTTAAACACCCAGGAATAGACTGCTTCCCAGATAGACCGTTTCTGAACCTGAGAATTAACTCTCTTTGTGAGCTTATAGATTAAAGAAAATAAATACATACTTAGAGTTAAAACTAAGTTATAGCATAGTTTCTTCAAATAGCTAAAATTTAGGAGCCTCCACCAAAGTAACAGTAAATATAATTATCATGCCTAAAGCTTGATGTGTATGTCTGATTTGACATTATATTTCAGAGATGCTGTTTACTCTGTAAACTGTTCTATTTTTCAAAAACTAAGATTCTTGGGGTTCATAAGGTAAAAGTTAATATTTCAGAAATTAATTTTCTGAGCATTTGGGTGGGTGTTGACAATAGTTGCTAACTTCTTCATTTCTGATCACTAGTTCTTATCAGTAGTTGTTTTTCTTGGGTATTTATAACTCATTTTGTTTTTTTTCTCTCCCTACCTTATATACCTCTATAGAAAAAGGTTGATTGTTTTTCAAACTCAGAAACAAATTCAGACCTGAAGTGGGCCTGTTATATGTTAAATGGCAGGAGTTCATAAAACTGAAAAACTTTTTATTGCTCACATTAAGCCAGTGTTGGAGCAAATAAAAAAATCATCTTTTGCTTATAATTTTAATCATCTTAAAAACTGTAAAGGATCCATTAAATTGGAATGGCCATCAGAGAAATGCTTATAATAAATAGCATAAAACTGTCAGATAAATGGTCATTCATCTCTAACTATTTATATTCTCATTCTGTTATATCTTCTTTTTATCTTTTGGTTGGACCCATACATTCAATAGAAAATTGCCCAGGAACGAGAAAAATTTGCTGATGAAGGCAGTATATTTTACACCCTTGGAGAATGTGGACTCATATCCTTTTCAGACTACATTTTCCTTACAACTGTTCTTTCGAGTAAGTATGAACTTTGTATTCACTTACAGGTAGCATACAGGACCATAAAAAAGAGTTCAGTTGATTGGAGGAGGAAACAAAACATGTTTGCAAAGTTAATGAATGATAAGTTATATCAAATTTCATTTGTTTTGGATACTCTATAACATGTATATAGAACCACCTGAAAAAGAGGAAGGAAAATAAAGTATCCAGGTAAAGTTAGAAAAAAAAAAGCAACTGTGAAGTTACATCTACTTTTAACTGTTTGAAGCTCAAGATAATTTATACATTGCCTGCTCCTTTAGCCCTCATTAATGTTTATACTTCCTCAGTAAAACACATATATATCTAGTATTTCCTCTACTAAAGATGATTGGCTTGGTTGTTCTAATTGTGTTCAATATTCATTTTTGAACCTTGGAAGATTACTTCTTAAGACACACAACTAATCATTTACTCCTTTAGAGCACTGATGAATTTCTGATTATTCTAGGCTAAACAGTTTTGTTGATTAGTATGCTACTGTGAGTGTTCTTAGCATTATTTTCTTTTAGTGTGACTTTTTTTTAACCATTCAGAAAAAAAAGTGTATGTCTCTAGCTCTCTGTGTGCATTCCATTGAAATCTACCTAACTTGATCCAAAGAGATCTGATACTTCAAAGAAGTGATTCTCAATTTTTTTCTCCATGGAGGACAGAACCAAATAAAAATAAGCACCTCTTCCTACCCTTCTCCAGAGTAGGCATCTATAAAGATAAAACTGTAACAGTTTTCCAAACTTATGGTTTCCAGTGGGGAAGGGATGAGGAGGGAGAATTTGGGAGATTGGGATTGACATATATACTACTGTATATAAGTGTGTTAGTCTCTCCATTGTGTCCGACTCTTTGCGACCCCATGGACTATAGCCCTCCCAGGCTCCTGTGTCCATGGAATTCTCCAGGCAAGGATACTGGGGTGGTTTGCTATTTCCTCCTCCAATTGTATATAAAATAGATAATTAATAAGGACCTACTGTATAGCACAGGGAACTCTTCTCAGTACTCCATAATGACCTATATGGGAAAAATATCTAGAAAAGAGTGAATATATGTGCAACTGATCTACTTTGCTGTATAGCAGAAACTAACACAATATTATGTATCAGCTGTACTCCATAAAAATTTTTAAAACTATAACAGTTCTCAGTAAATGATATACACAGTTCCTGCCATAGCTGTGACCACTGTTACTTTTCTCCCCTCCAATTGACAGAAAAAATGAAGAAATATAGACTGATACGCGTTACCACAGCTGTCCCTGAGTACCAGAGTAATTGAATAAATCTGTAGTGGGCCAGTGCTATAGCAGCATGGATATGTACTAACTTGTTATGAAGACCCAAAATAATAAACTGAAAGCACATTTATGGTCTTATATTTTGTATTATTAATATTATTTTGATGCATTTTCAAAACAGACTTCAGTTCAAATCCTGGCCCCACCACTTCTTACCTATGATTAAGTATCAGGAAGACCACAGAGCAGAATCTTCAGTTTCTGCTGAAGATAGAAACTGCACATTGTGTAGCTCCCTAAATTCTGATTTTTTTAAAAAAGTCACACTGACTTACGAGTACTGGGAACCCCTCCAAGTAGCTCTACAGGTCTGGGCACCTTTACTTCTTGGTACTCAGTTCCTGGCTTAACCTTGATGGGTGAGTTACGAAAAATGCTTAATATTACAATCTCATATACTTTCTGTATTTGTCAGGATGAGAAAATATGATAAGGATATGGTTTTTAAGATTTTCTCTTTTCGCTAGTTTTAGCCACTTTGATTATTATATGTTTTTAGTATTTCTCTCCCTCATTGCAGGCAGATTTTTTTACCATCCAAGCCACCAGGGAAGGCCAGTATTAGCTTTAGTCTTAGCACTGTTGATGTTTTAGGCAGGGTAACTGATTTTTGTGAGGGCTGTCCTTTCCATTATAGGATGTTTAGCAGCGTTCCTGGCCTCTACGCATTAGATGCCGGTCATGCACACTCTCCCCCACCCAGTTGTGGCAAACAAAAATGTCTTTGTCAAATGGCCCCAGAGGAGTAGGAATGGGGAGGAGTAATCCCTGGTTGAGAACCACTAATGTAGTTTTTAGCAGGGCTGTTTGGTTATGGTTTTATTATGTACCTCAATGTAGCATTCTTATGTTTCTTATCTTGGGATTCTTTGAGTTTTGGGGTCTGTGGGTTTATAGTTTTCGTCAAATTTGGAAAAATTTCAGCTCTTATTTCATCAAATACTTTTCTTTGAGGACTTCAGTTGTACCTGCATTTTCCTTATATCAACCCTGTAATGTTTGTAGTTTACTATCTTCATTTTACAGATGAGGAAATTGAGGCATACAAAGCAATTAAAAACTTGCCTCAAGTCCCACAGTAAGTAGATGATTTAGGACTTGAACCCAGGCCACCCCAGCATATGGGCTTTTGTCACTTGGCTTTACTGCTCTGGTCACATTTCCAGCAGTGATAAGCCATAGCTTACCATAGTGCCTCTTCTTTCTCCAAAACTGAGCTGTGGAAAGGCTGGTCATAGACTCTCCTGTAGATAATGGGCAGTTCAAGCATTCTTACAATCTGTATGTTGTACACTGCATTGTTTACTTTATTTAACAAATCATGGAGGGAAATATGCCACAGAAATGACACTAAGATCAGTTATTTCCCACATCCTAATTGCTGCTAGGACGATAAGTGAGGCATTCAGTGAATCGGCCTTTTTGTGAATAACAAGGAATCATTACATCTAAATACACTTCTTGCCAGGTCATCAGGCAAGAAGAAATGCAATCCTTTAAACACCAGAAGCTTTGCTAGGGAGTGGCGTGGGCCTCAGAGAGTACATTAGCATATTTATTCATCTGTTACTCTGATGAACAATGTGGACCGTTCTTCAGATTTCTGTGGAAAACCAACTAGAGCAATGTGAACAGCATAACCTGTGTGATACAAGACTGTTGTTTTTCTAATTATCTGGATTTTTTTTTTCCCAAAAATTAATAGACTCAATGGTGTTCAAGAATTTGCCATCTATTTTAGAAGTTTCATTTTTTTAGCTAAACAAGAATTTTTCCTTTTGACTCACACCCAGAATAACAACCAATTTGGCAGCAATATTTTGTGCTTATAATAAGCAGTGACATAAATTTCTCGCTCTTCTCTGTATGTACTTTGGATAATGGGTGCCTTCTCTGGCCAGCCTAAAATTTTAAATACCTTTTATCCTGTCATACACACACACACACATACACATCTCCTAAATCCCTCTTTGCTCTCTTTTTTCTCTTTGTCATTTGTCATGATTTCACATTCTTTATCAGTTCAGTTCAGTTCAGTCACTCAGTCGTGTCCAACTTTTTGTGACCCCATGGATTGCAGCACACCAGGCTTCCCTGTCCATCACCAACTCCCAGAGCTTACTCAACCTCATGTCCATTGAGTCAGTGATGCTATCCAACCATCTCATCCTCTGTTGTCCCCTTCTCCTCCTGCCTTCAGTCTTTCCCAGCATCAGGGTCTTTTCCAGTGAGTCAGTCCTTCTTATCAGGTGCCAGTGTATTGGAGTTTCAGCTTCAGCATCAGTCCTTCCAAGAATATTCAGGACTTATTTTCTTTAGGACTGACTGGTTGGATCTCCTTGCAGTCCAAGGGAGTCTCCTTGCAGTCCAAGGCACTCTCAAGAGTCTTCTCCAACACCACAGTTCAGAAACATCAGTTCTTGGATGCTCAGCTTTCTTTATAGTCCAACTCTCACATCCATACATAACTACTGGAAAAATCATAGTTTTGACTGCCAGACCTTTGTTGGCAAAGTAATGTCTCTGCTTTTTAATATGCTGTTTAGGTTGGTCATAGCTTTTCTTCTAAGGAGCAAGTGTCTTTTAATTTCACATTCTATATAATTTATTTCTTTTCTTTCCTAAAAAATTATGTGAGTTTCAGGTGTTCAACATTATAATTCACCATCTTATATACACTACAAAGTGATCACTATTACAAGTCTAGTTACCATCCATCACCATATATAATTAACCCCCTTTACCCATTTATCCTGCCCTTCAACCCCCTTCCCCTCTGGTAACCTCTAGTATGTTCTGAGTTTGGTTTTGCTTTATGTTGTTTATTTGTTTTTTTTAGATTCCACATGTGAATGAAATCATTTGCTATTTGTCTTTCTCCATCTGAATTACTTCACTTAGCATAATACCCTCAAGGTCCAAGTTTATCACAAGTGGCAGGATTTTACCTTCTGTTATGATCGAGTTATGTTCCATTTTATATATATGTGTGTGTGTGTGTGTGTGTGTGTGTGTACCGCATCTTCTTTATCCATTCATCCATCGGTGGACACTTAGTTTGATTCCGAGGCATGGCCATTGTAAATAATGCTGCATTGAACATAGGGATGCCTTTATCTTTTTTTTTTTTTTTTTTTTTAAATTTTTTTTATTAGTTGGAGGCTAATTACTTCACAACATTTCAGTGGGTTTTGTCATACATTGATATGAATCAGCCATAGATTTACACTTATTCCCCATCCCGATCCCCCCTCCCACCTCCCTCTTCACCCGACTCCTCTGGGTCTTCCCAGTGCACCAGGCCCGAGCACTTGTCTCATGCATCCCACCTGGGCTGGTGATCTGTTTCACCATAGATAGTATACATGCTGTTCTTTTGAAACATCCCACCCTCACATTCTCCCACAGAGTTCAAAAGTCTGTTCTGTATTTCTGTGTCTCTTTTTCTGTTTTGCATATAGGGTTATCATTACCATCTTTCTAAATTCCATATATATGTGTTAGTATGCTGTAATGTTCTTTATCTTTCTGGCTTACTTCACTCTGTATAATGGGCTCCAGTTTCATCCATCTCATTAGGACTGATTCAAATGAATTCTTTTTGACAGCTGAGTAATATTCCATGGTGTATATGTACCACAGCTTCCTTATCCATTCATCTGCTGATGGGCATCTTCTCCAAAGAAGACATACAGATGGCTAACAAACACATGAAAAGGTGCTCAACATCACTCATTATTAGAGAAATGCAAATCAAAACCACAATGAGGTACCATTACACGCCAGTCAGGATGGCTGCTATCCAAAAGACTACAAGCAATAAATGCTGGAGAGGGTGTGGAGAAAAGGGAACCCTCTTACACTGTTGGTGGGAATGCAAACTAGTACAGCCACTATGGAAAACAGTGTGGAGATTCCTTAAAAAACTGGAAATAGAACTGCCATATGACCCAGCAATCCCACTTTTGGGCATACACACTGAGGAAACCAGATCTGAAAGAGACACGTGCACCCCAATGTTCATTGCAGCCTTTATCTTTTAAAATTAGTATTTTTGTGTTCTCCAGATAAATACCCAGAAGTGGATAATTGATATATCTTCTTTATTGTTCATCTTCCTACCTAGAATGTAACTGCCTGACAGTGAGCATAGGTTTGTAATGATTATTTGTTATAGATTTGTAGTGATATTAATCACAAACTTATCTGATATGTATAAAGCATTGTGGCAAAGTAACAAAGCAAGGATTGTTTTTTTTTCAGTTTTCTTTTAAATGAAGTTTATAAAACAGAAGACTTTGCCGTTTATATTCTGAGTTGAGAACAGTTCTTTTAGCTGTTGATGTCCTCAGTCCGCATCTAGTACCAGTGGAGTGAGGAAACTATGTTTTTAAGCTAACCTACTTCTAAGTGAAGTTATGAGAAATATAATTATAAGGTTTCTTATAATTCAGAATTAACATATTTGTATCCCCCTTTTACCCTAATTCATAGATTTTTATTGTTTCATACTTTATCTGTCTGATGAGGTTTGATGGGTTAACTTGAACAATTGTCAAACATGAGCCATAGAATCTGTATTAAGTAGAATACTAAGTATTTACTAAATAACTGCTCACGGATAAAATAAATTTAGGTTCATTCCAGGCATGATGAAGACTGTTAATAATTATTATTATTAAATAATTTCCAAAGAGGCTTTGATCCTTAAATGAGGTTAATACAAATTGAATGAGAATGCCAAAGCATGGTTTATTAATGGCTTAGTACTCTGGACTCACCAACTACAACATTAGCTGATGGTCTTAAACCTTGTAATTGAAGTCAGAGACTTATAACTTGATATAGAGAAAAGTCTTCTAGATTTATCTAGAATGCTATATATTATTTATTGATTTGGATCATTCATAGCTAATACTGAGATTCACTAGGTTATCATAACATAACTTAGAATCTGGATCTTGGCCATTGACAGGTTGAAATATTTATATATGTTCTTTGTCTTCATATATTTTCTCAATAAAGTTATTGACCCTGTGGGCTATCTAGACCCAAGTTTTAGTAGCTTGTGGAGGCAATAATAAAATGATCAAAAAATGGATTATTTGTAAGCCATCTTACTATGCACTATTAATCTTTGAAAAGCCACCAGAAAAAAGCAAGAACTGGTACAATGTGTTCAGTACCTAAGAAGAGACATAATGAAAATCAGGCATAAGTCAATATGTTCTGCTTTTGATTCCTTCTTTAGACTTGAAGGAATTAGTGGAGAAATTTAATTAAGTGGGTTTTCATGATAGGAGAATTTGACTTACTGAGAGTTATCTTCATTGTGGTGCATCTTTCTCACAAATATACACAAATCTTTTGGAAAATTACAGCATCATTCAAGTGAAAGCTTATAATATTTTATTTCTCTTGCTGTATTGAAGTCAAGAACTGATCACAAAGTGTATGTGACTTGGAGGTAGTAGTATTGATCAATGCCATTCTGGCTATGAAAATGTTATAGAAGTTAGATCTCAACATAAGTTTTTCAGGTTGAATGATCTGTTGGAAAATATGCGCACAGCAACATACTGAAATCTATTAACACATCTTTTTTATTGCCATATTATAGTTGGGGAAGTTATAGAGAAAAATTGGTTTAACTATTTTCTATGCTTCTCAATCAGCAAAAACAAGATCAGGAGCTGACTGTGGCTCAGATCATGAACTCCTTATTGCCAAGTTCATACATAAATTGAAGAAAGTAGGGAAAACCACCAGACCATTCAGGTATGACCTAAATCAAATCCCTTTTGATTGATTATACAGTGGAAGTGACAACAGATTCAAGGGATTGGATCTGAAAGACAGAGTACCTGAAGAACTGTGGGCAGAGGTTCATGACATTTGTAGAAGGATCACTACAGGAGGCAGTGATCAAGACCATCCCCAAGAAAAAGAAATGCAAAAAGGCAAAATGATTGTCTGAGAAGGCCTTACAAATAGCTATGAAAAGAAGAGAAGCTAAAGGCAAAGGAGACAAGGAAAGATATACTCATTTGAATACAGAGTTCCAAAGAATAGCACGGTGAGATAAGAAAGCCTTCCTCAGTGATCAGTGCAAAGAAATAGAGGAAAACAAAAGAATGGGAAAGACTAGAGATCTCTTCAAGAAACTTAAGAGATACCAAGGGAACATTTCATGCAAAGATGGGCACAATAAAGGACAGAAACGGTATGGACCTAACAGAAGCAGAAGATATTAAGAAGAGGTGGCAGGAATACACAGAAGAACTATACAAAAAAGATCTTCATGACCCAGATAACCACGATAGTGTGATCATTCACCTAGAGCCAGACATCCTGGAATGTGAAGTCAAGTGGGCCTTAGGAAGCATCACTGTGAACAAAGTTAGTGCAGGTGATGGAATTCTAATTGAGCTATTTCAGATCCTAAAAGATGATGCTGTGAAAGTGCTGTCCTCAGTATGCCAGCAAATTTGGAAAACTCAGCAGTGGCCACAGGACTGGAAAAGTTTAGTTTTCATTCCAGTCCCAAAGAAGGGCAGTGCCAAAGAATGTTCAAACTACCACACAATTACACTTATCTCACATGCCAGCAAAGTAATGCTCAAAGTTCTTTAAGCCAGGTTTCAACAGTACATGAACCGTGAACTTCCAGGTGTTCAACCTGGGCTTAGAAAAGGCAGAGGAACCAGAGATCAAATTGCCAACATTGTTGGATCATAGAAAAAGCAAGAGAGTTCCAGAAAAATATCTACTTCTGCTTTATTGATTATGCCAAAGCCTTTGTGTAGATCAAAACAAGCTGTGGAAAATTCTTCAAGAGATGGGAATACCAGACCACCCGACCTGCCTCTTGAGAAATCTGTATGCAGGTCAGGAAGCAACAGTTAGAACTGGACATGGAACAACAGACTGGTTCCAAATAGGTAAAGGAGTATGTCAAGGCTGTATATTGTCACCCTGCTTATTTTAACTTAATATGCAGAATACATTATGCGCAATGCTCGACTGGATGAAGCACAAGGTGGAATCAAGATTGCCAGGAGAAATATCAATAACCTCAGATATGCAGATGACACCACCCTTATGGCAAAAAGTGAAAAGGAACTAAAGAGCCTCTTGATGCAAGTGAAAGAAGAGAGTGAAAAAGTTCGCTTAAAACTCAGCGTTCAAAAAATTAAGTTCATGGTATCTGATCTCATCACTTCATGGCAAATAGATGGTAAAACAATGGAAATAGTGACAGACTTTATTTTCTTAAGCTCCAAAATCACAGCAGATGGTGACTATAGTCATGAAATTAAAAGACGCTTGCTCCTTGGAAGAAAAGCTATGACCGACGTAGGCAGTATATTAAAAAGCAGAGACATTACTTTGCCAACACAGGTCAAAGCTATGGTTTTTCCAGTAGTCATGTATGGATGTGAAAGTTGGACCTTTAAGAAAGCTGAGTGCCAAAGAATTGATGCTTTTGAACTGTGGTGTTGGAGAAGACTCTTGAGAGTCCCTTGGACTGCACGGAGATCCAACCAGTCAGTTCTAAAGGAAATCAGTCCTGAATATTCATTGGAAGCACTGATGCTGAAACTGAAACTCCAGTACTTTGGCCACCTAATATGAAGAACTGACTCATTGGGAATGACGCTGATACTGGGAAAGATTGAAGGCGGGAGGAGAAGGGGATGACAGAGCATGAGATGGTTGGATGGCATCACTGACTGGATGGACATGAGTTTGAGCAAGCTCTGGGTGTTGGTGATGGACAGACTAGCCTGGTGTGCTGTAGTCCACAGGGTCACAAAGAGTCACACACGACTGATGACTGAACTGAACTGACTGATGCTTCTCAGGTGGCTCAGTGGTAAAGAATCTGCCTGCCAGTGCAGGTGACATGGGTTCAATCCCTGGATCAGGAAAATCCCCTGGAGAAGGAAATGGTAACCCACTCCAGTATTCTTGCCTGGAAAATCCTATGTACATGGTGAGCAAAAGAGGTCGGACATGACTTAGCAACTGGGCACAATCACATGTAATTTTTATGTTATGTCTCAGGATTATCTGCTGTTGCCTAATTGTCCTTATGAAGGGTTAAACAAAACAGAAAATGGTTGATCTTATTCAGTGTTGTTTTACCCTATAAAAAGTGCTGAGAACTTCAGAAATACTCATTAGCATGCTGTGAGGCCAAAAGTGTCTCACTGTGTTGTTTACCAGTAACTACTTTCTCTAGCATAGCCTTTCTTATGGTTAATTCATTGATTTTATAATAATACAGCTTCTGTCAAAACAATAAAATAATGCATTTACGTATATCAAATATTTATGATGTTAAGTTCATTTTGAGCCAGATGTACTTGAAAATATTATGTCATTTCAGTAGACCCTGTTACAGAAAGTTGAAGCATTTACATCTTTGTATCAACAACCACAAAACAATTTTAATTCACATTAGCAAGAAATAAGTGGTGTTTGTATTTAGCTCTCTCAAGTCTCCTTGTGACTATACTAGAAGATTAAATTTTTTCATTTGCCAAAGGAAAGTTTATCCCTTGAGAACAATGGTTGAGATTTGTTCTGAGGGTTCATAAGGCCAAGGAGAGAACAGAGACTAAAGTAGCAAATTGTGACTTACAATAAAGATAAGATCTAAATGTGTTTTGACTGTATCTTGAGAAAGATTTTATAATTTTACGCCCATTAGGGAATCAGTTATTAGCCTTTTCATATTTGTGTTTTATTTAAACTGATCCATTTTTGTGTTTTGAAAATTCTATTTTAAAAATGCTAATAAAATTCTAATATTAAGTTAAAATCTTATGGAAATCTGATTGAGATTGCAGGATTCCTAGAGCTCTACCCTTTCAGTACAGATAGTCAAATGGGCCTGTTTTCTAAAAAGAGTATTGAGTTAGGTGATCGGGAGTATTTTCTGTATGCTCTATGAGCTAGTGCCGCCACTAAAATTATTATGTTTGCATATACTGTGTTCTCTCTTGAATGGCTTATGTTGGCCTGTAAAGCTTTCTGCCACTTTTCCATGGAGCCGCTTCTTATGATATATGAGATTCATATATAGGAGCTCTGAAAGAGAGAAGAGAAAGAGGTCTGCCTTTGTTTTTCCATCTCTGCTCCTTAGGGCCTTGGGAGCGAAGGCCTAGCAAGGGAAGGCTTCCTTCTGTTTTAGATCTCATTTATCAATGGGAGAAAATTCCTAGAGCAAGAAAAGTAAAACTCCAATATAGCTAAATTCTCTACCTTCTAGAAAGTACCCTAACTTGCCACATTATTTCTTCTTCTCCCTTCACTCTTCAAATCAGAACTTTCTCCTATATCTCAGCTAAGATTCTACTTGTTTTAAAGATCAGAATTTAAACAAAAATTTTACATTGAATTGTGAATGAATCATGATACCTTGTAACAGCTCCAGAGGTATTTGTTAATTTGAAAAACTCTCTAATTAATGAAAGTTTAGACAGTGGTTATGGTATAACTAACTAATATCTTGAAATTAGGAACTCTGCTATGTGGCTTTGTATTCCCAAAGTACCTAACACAGTATTCTACTAATAGTAATTATTCCAAAAATATTTCAATGAAAGAATATTTGGGATGTGACTTCTCTGGTTCTCTTCTAGGTAGAAAGGAGACAAAACCACCTATCCATCTCTATACCTTTGATTACAGTGTCAAATAGACCTCAGTTTACCCTCCTGCCAGAGTCTTCCCTTCACTTCCCAAGAACAGATTGTAGAAACTTCCCCTCTTGCACCTCCCTGCCTTCTGTCCTGCCTTCCTCTACCTCTGCTGTATCTTGTTTTTGTTCTGTTGATGATTGGGGTGACTCTGTAGGAATTCAGCCCTCAGTAATTTATGTTGTGTAAAATATTTACTATGGCCTATGAGCACCACTTTTTCATATTGTTTGCCTCTTAGAAGCTAGACTGGAATCAAATGTATCTATCCTTTCTATATATCTGACTTTTCCCTAAAACCCACAACTTAATAGTGTTTGGTTATGCTTAGGCTTTCATGATGTGTTGCTTACCTATTCCTGGAACAGCTTTGGAAAATGCTCATTTGTTTTACTGAAGAATTTGAGGGTGCAAAAATGAAATCAGGGCAAGAAATAGTGGTTGTCATGGACTGATTTGCCTAATCACTATCCCTTCTGGAGAAGGTATCCAGCCCAGTATCTGGCTCATAACAAGTGCTCCATGTATATTTGTTGGCTAAATATCTAAGAATTTTTCTGAATAGTTACTTTAGTATACATACTAAAATTTTATATTGTCCCTTAGCCTCCTGCCTAGTTAAAATAATAGTTATTCTCTATCTATACACGGTGAAAGCTAGGAAATTAATTAGAATCGCTAATTTTTTTTCTATTTGGACACTAAACCGAAAAAATAGCTTTTTATGTAACACCAAACTAAGTCACATGTAAAGAGGATCCTTCAGAATGAGCATAAATTAAGTATCAAATATCCAATCTCTTTATTAAAGTAGCTAATTATAAGCACATATGCATTAAGTTGTATCTTGGCATAAATTGTCACTTTGGCTGTTGAGCACAAGGAATGGAATGAAACCACATAGAATGAAATGAATGTCAAGCAGATGATTATATTTTTTAGATCTCAGAAGGTAGGGGTGGGGAATCTATCACCCAGGTGTATGTAATTTGGCCATAAAAATAGCAACATGCATTTGAAGAAAATATATTTCTGAAGAAGGATCTGACCTTAATAAAAAGGTAAAGCACTGGCATGCCTTTTAGAATCTGCTTCCCAGAAACTCTTGGGGAATCAAAGATTTTTGACATCTCTGGCATTTAATACTCTTCCTGTAGCACAACTGTCAAATAACAGTGTTAAGGAAGATCTATTTAAATGCAAGACTGTTTCTGGCAGCCCTCTGAAGGTCATCTAGCAACTTAGGCAGAGATATAGTGTAAAAACAGGTTATATACCTTGAAGTAGGAACATTTGCTATTTCTTTTCTTCAGGTGTGAAATTTTATTTAGAGAGAGATGTAGATAGATAGATATAATCATAAATTTTATATAGAGATACAAAATTTTAGAATCAGGGCTGAAATGTATTTTCTAGAAAAGATGTAAATAGAGGAAGAGCAATAGTTAGACAGAAGAAGTGTCTGCACAGCTAAAGCCTTGCTGAACAAATACAGAAACATTTCACAGTCTTATGAAGCTTTTAATCTCAGGTTTTTGACAGGTAGTGTTTCATATTATCTAGAAAACCTTGCCACTTGACATAAAATAAATCACACTGAGACACAATAAAGAATAAAGAAGTCTCTTTGTAGCCATTGCAGAGTCTATGTGTGAGGGAGGTAAGCTCATAGTAACATCTCCTGTAGTTTCTTTCATTATTTTAGGATTTTCACATAAAAGCAATATGAATTTTAAGTTTGTTCTAAGAATATACATTAAATTTCTAAGTGTTTTTTTTTTTCTTGTGGTCAGAATCTGTTAAAGTAGAAACCTGGGTCTTCCAACCAGATCCTTCCAATTAGTGCTGCTAAAAGGAGCGTCATAATTATCTTCCTCCTACCCCATGTTCTCGGGGTCCTGTGGCTGATTATAGACCTGTAAATCAAAGGTTATGGGTTTGTCTAGGAGATATACAAACTGTAGGCATCGAAGCTGTACCTTGCATACCAGGCAGCTTTACCACCTGATCTACCCTACAGTTAAACTAGCTTAGACCTGGGTTTAGTCCTCCCAACTACATGAGGTGAATGAAGTCTTTCCTAAACTAAGATCACTCTCAAAAGTCTAAGGAAATCCAAGAAACTGGGATAAAGTTTAATGTTGATTACCTCTTATGAAGGGGCAATTAGTTGTTCCTCCTCTCATTGACTAACAAATCCATAGTGTACCCAAAGCTACTTGTGCATCAGAGTTAACTATTGGAATAACACTTAAATTTAATTGACTAGATAGTGTTAGTGAAAATATAAAATATCAACATGGCTTTTTAGAGTCTTGGCAGTGTTTCTCAGACATTTTCATAAGTGTTTACCCGCTGGCCCAGCAGTTGCATTTCTGCAAGTTTAGGTTAATAAAATGACACATGTATAATGATACTGATCATCAGAAGATAAATTGGGAAGAACTCAAATATCAAACATATGGCTGAACAATTTACAATAAAACTATGCGATAAAACTCAATACAGTACTTGTATATGTAACGCAGAGATTTATTAGCATAGAAAACTGTTGACAATATACTGATGAGTCAGAACATACATACTTCATGATTCCATTTTGGGAAAAGAGTGTGGGTGTGTTTGTGTTTTGAGTTTGTGTGTGTATTTTAAAAATAGCCTGAGTATTTGCATTTCTGATGTCAGCAAATCCTGTCATATCTACTTTGAAATAATCCAGAATCCTACCATAAAATCACATCATTCCTCTGCTTTAAATTCCCCAGAGGCTTCCAGTCTCTCTCAGATTTTAATCTCAAAGTAAAAGCAAAAGTCTTTACAGTGGCCTACAAGGTCATATGTGCCCTCACCACCACCATCCCTTTCAAGGAAAACACAGATATTAGTGGGCACTAGAATTCAACTCACTCCAGTGCTCTTGCCTGGAGAATCCCAGGGACAGGGGAGCCTGGTGGGCTGCCATCTATGGGGTCGCACAGAGTCGGACACGACTGAAGCGACTTAGCAGCAGCAGCAGAATTCTCTATACTTTTTTTCCCTTCTTGTTCTTTTAGCCATTTTACTTTTTCTTTTGGACTCTGTGGAAAAAAGGATAGCTAATAGGGCCATTAGCGCCTCCTGGGAAGCCCTGGAAAAAAGGATAGCTACTCTATAAATAACAATTAAGGATGTTTGGGATGATAGGCATAGTTTATTAACCTTCTCTAATGATTCTAACGGTGAAGGCAATGGCACCCCACTCCAGTACTCTCGCCTGGAAAATCCCATGGATGGAGGAGCCTGCTAGGCTGCAGTCCATGAGGTCACTAAGAGTCAGACACGACTGAGCGACTTCACTTTTCACTTTGATGCATTGGAGAAGGAAATGGCAAGGCACTCCAGTGTTCTTGCCTGGAGAATCCCAGGGATGGGGGAGCCTGGTGGGCTGCCGTCTGTGGGGTCGCACAGAGTCAGACAGGACTGAAGCGACTTAGAGAGAATGATTCTAAAATTTTTCCTTTTTTTAAAACATCTCTTAAAATTAATTAAATTTTGTATTGAAAGCTTGTCTTTCACATGTCTAGGTTGACTGGTACTGTAGAATTCCAAAGTTTATTTTACTGGTACCTTAGTGTACAGAAATAAAAAAAGAAAAGATGTTAAACTCTTTTAGTGAAAAAACGTAGAGGCTTAGAGTACAGTTAAATGTATTTATGTACCTGGAATTCCTCCATGGGTCAAATACATTGGATATCTAATCTGTTTATTTTTTTGGACCAAATTAGATATATTAACTCCGTGAAGCTCCTAGACTATAGTCGGTAAGCTAAGGGAATATGAATCTTTAAGATAAAGAGGGTTTTAAATGCTTCACATTAAGAAAAACAGTGATGCAAAGTCTTGCCTTATAAAGCAGATAAGTTAAACCATAATTATTTTCTCCAAAGAAGAAGTCATTGTTAATATTTCCTTCAATAGTTTCTTTTCAAGTATAGTCTTAATGTAAAATAATATATAACTGTTTGATGGTAATGAGAAGAAATTGTTTCATAGACTTTGAATAACAATAGTAAATCATATGTTGGGACTTGTTGCAAAATAGTGCATAATTCAACTTGTTTCACCAACCAGAGGTGAAAATATTCAAAACAGTTTTATCCTAACACCATTATTCTCACAGATGGAGTCACCTGTCTTCTTTTTTTTTTCTCTATTTAAAATATTAATTAAATTATTTACATTAAAACTACAACTTGAAGAAAATAGAGTTTTGAATGTTTAATAAGCATTTTATAAATGACCCTTGATATGCAGTTAGTAGTTAGTGCTTTTTAATAGAATTTTTAAAAACTAACATCAGTGATAACTGCATATTGACTAAAGTCAGTTTGGCTAAAGTGTATTACTTTTTTTTTGGCCATGCCATGCCTTTTGGCTAAAGTGTGTTACTTTTTTTTTGGCCATGCCATGCAGCTTGTGGGGTATTAGTTTCCCAACCAAGGATAGAACCTAAGTCCTTGGCAGTGGGAGCGCAAAGTCCTAATTAATCACTGGACTGCCAGGGAATTCCCTGAAGCCTAATTCTTTCTTAGAATAACTGTAGTGAGGTAGTTAGAGCCTTAATTATTATACTCATTATGTTAGTTGGAGAACTAAAATTAGAGGAGTTGTCATGTGTTCAACATATTTACAAGTACTGCTTGGGAAAATCCTCTCCTCTGTTATGGAACTGAGAGCTCTTTTCACTAAGATAATAGTTTGTAAGTAGGGTTGCCAAATTCAGCAAGTAAATATACAGAACACAAATTGAATTTTAATTTCAAATAAACAGATAATTTCTAAGTTTAAATCTATACTACTTACAAATCACAGCCCACAAAACATTAGGAGGTCTGCAGAGTCCATTTATGGATTTCCTTGGAGAGAAGGAGGGAAGGTTATGTAAGGTTCAGAGTTTCCTCATCCCTTTCCCTGTTCAATCAGAAAGGCTATATGCTTTTAAATAAGATTTTTTTTAATGAAAATTCTAAGTCAAAAAAAAGGAATTGAATAAAGAAAATCTTAATGCTAGAAGACTTCTTGACTTCACTGTGTGACAAGAAGTTTGATATGCAAAAATAAGAGTTTTAACAGAAGTGGATGCCTAAATTTGCTGAGAATCAAATGAAACCTACAATTTACAATTTTAAATCAATTATCTCTGCTAATCTGAAAAGAAAATGAGTTGTAACCAGAAGGTGTATCTTTTATATGTTCATGTTTAATTGTCACCAGGGAGAAACATATTTTATAAAGCAACTATATTGGAATTGATCAGGAAATATGTATATATACAGATACACATGTGATATTGTATGTCACATTCCTTTTAGGGTATATATCTATAGATATTTATATACATCCTTTGTATGTATGATATAGGATGTACCTAAATAAGAATAAAAATTATGAGATGTCATACTCTGTATATAGAAGTATGACTGTTTGAATAAAGGAAAATCTATTTTCCAAAATAGAGGGTTCTAACAGAACCTTCAGAACAAAACTTAAGTTGCCTACAGTTTTAAAAAGAAACCTATTTGGGTTCACCTACTGCATATTAGGGGCTCCCCTGGTGACTCAGTTGGTAAAGAGTCTGCCTGCAGTGCCGGAGACCCGGGTTCAATCCCTGGGTCGGGAAGATTCCCTGGAGAAGGAAACAGCAACCCACTCCAGTATCCTTGCCTGGAAAATCCCATGGGTTGAGGAGCCTGGCAGGCTACAGTCCATGGGGTTGCAAAGAGTCAGACCTGATTGAGCGACTTCACTTACCGCATATTAGCAGTATACACCATATATTGTTTTCTACTTATTCCTAAAACTTCAAGAAATTTATTTTTAATTCCTAGAAAAACAGCAGAAGTAGTAAAGATTTTATCTGAAATCAGAGTAAATTATATCCTGGTAGTTTAGGCAGACTGTAAATAGTGCTTTCCTTTGGGCTCATCTGATAGGCCTATGCACCATCAGTAATGCTGTTTAAAAATGGATTCATTTCAAAAAAAAAAAAATGTGGATTCATTTCAGTATATGAAATAATACAGTGATTCCTGTTTATATTACCAAAAGTGAAAGTGTTAGTCATTCAGTCGTATCAGATTCTTTGCGACCCCATGAACTGTAACCCTCCAGGCTCCTCTGTCCATGGAATTCTCCACACAAGAATACTGGAGTGGGTACCCATTCCCTTCTCCTGGGTATCTTCCCAACCCAGGGATCAAACCTGGGTCTCCTGCATTGCAGGCAGATTCTTTATCTTCTGAGCCACCAGAAAAGCCCTTTATGTTATAATGGCAGCACTAATCTATTCATTTTCATAAAACTATTTCATGTTGGATAGGAAGCAGAGTTAAAAAGGCAACCATGGATGCAGGGGCAAAAATGGGGTACTTTTACTCTAATACTTATAGGTGTTTATGAGGAGGAGAGATTCAAAAAGAAAGAGAGGGTCAGACAGGAGGCTCAGAGTGGTACTGTATATCATAAAGAAGCGTCTGTCTCCAGATACGATACAGTATATGCAGTCCCTTTCCGGGACAGTTCCTGAGCAGCTGCTTTCCTGAGGCTGAGAATACAGGCCTCTGAAGTTCCCTTTCCAGTTCTTGCTCTCAAGAAAACAAGACTGAGAAAAAGAGAAAATTGCCACAGATCACAGTAATGACTCTCAGCTATTGAGCCCTTTGAGCTCATTGCCTCTGTAGGTGGTGGGTGAGGCCCTCTTGGATCCTGGCTCTGCAGTTTCGCTTTATGAGCGTCCAGATTTTGCACATTTCTTTTTCTGAACTGGGTCTAGAAACCTGCCAGAGTTGGACTGGGTCTGATTTAAAAACCCCAATTGGGTCCATTGCCAGACTCACCTGACTTAAAGTTTATGCGGAATTTGTCAGGAAATCTTCCCTGGCCTTTTATAAACTAACCCAGCTCATCCTTCTGTTTTGTGCTTGGCTCCATGGGCTTTCCAGCAGTGGAACATTAGTTGGATACATAAGGCTTCTTTCTTCCCTGGGTTCTTTCCACAGATGGAAGCCCTTAGATCTGTACCAAGACAAATTGAGAGGAAAATATTGGTCTTTGGTGAAATGTCAAGGTAAAATGTAGTTCTTCATCCAAAAAAATCACTTTTTCTCCTTTGTTGTGCAAAGGGAACACTAACACACATATTTCTAGTACTGTATAGCTAAACATAATCTAAGATAAAGTCTAGTGGGGAAACTCACAGGCAGAAAAGCAGCAAAATTACCCAGTCCCCATCCACATGTTGTTTGGCAGAAGAAGGTTCTTAGCTGGATCAGACACAGCTGAAGCACATTAGGGAGAGGGCTCTAAGGAAAGATGCTGCCTCCCTCCCCCCACCCCCCTGCCCCGACTCTCTCTATAATAATTGGGATGAGAAGCAGAGAACATCCAGGAGCTGTGTGATAACAGGAGCATCCTGGTTGACAAAGTGGTCTTGTTAGAAAGACGGAGCTTCCATTCCACAGGGGGCGTTAGCCTTTCTTTCATTGATCTAATTCAGATCTACGAAGCCAGCTTTTTGCTAAGCTACCAAAGGAATATCTCTCTCTTTTCACCCTTCCTTTCAAAAAACAAAGTTTCCTTTCTCAAAAAATTTAGGTGAAGAAAACTTGAATCCTCAGATTCAATGAATTCACCCTAATTATAAATGACCTATAAATTCCTATAATAGTTCTAGAAATATTTTCAAGAAGATGCTCACAAAACCATCATATTCCCTAAATGGTGAAGTTCATGCAGTGGACATGGTGATAGTAATAAAATCTTTGAAAATAGGGATATAACCTGGTGTGAAATCTCAGAAACTTCTTTAAAGATAAATGGAGACCGAGAAGTGAATTCACTGGAATTAGGGTCCCACTTGATGATGTCACAAAGATGATAGAAAAGGAGACCCCAGCCTCCATCCTTCCACAAAGATCAACAGTCAACTATCTACAAACAAAAACAGATCTGGGAGAGGTCTGGAGTCAACTTAAAAAACTACATGAAGACAGTGGAACAAATAATTTGAGAATATCCACGTAAAAAGGAAGGAAAAACACCTCCACTTACCTGCATCTTCCCAATCACACAAATGACTTGCTTCAGTTTCATCCTTGCCAGAAACCAGCAAAACTGAAACATTGTAGAGATGGCTAGGAATAAGAAAGAATTGCAAGGATACTAATACAAGCCATGCAGTGGCAGTGACCAGCTTGCCAGACACATGCTCTGTAGAAGACTCCAGTATGTCTCCCCACTAAACAAACCAGTGGCCAGCACAGCTGTCACAGACTTCTGCAGATCTCACAGGTTTTTATCCCAAAAGTATTTGCATATTTGCACTTACTGACATCAGCACCAAAGTCTCTCCTCAGCACCCTCTCCACTGGAACCTGGGACCCACACCAGCAGCAAGTTCAGGCTTCTGAGGCTACACGAATGTAATTCTCCAGCCTAGATCCTTACAGCTGACCCCCCACCACTGTGCCCATGCTCAGGGATAATAGGTCTGTGCCCTTGCACGCCGCCAGCTCGCATCACTAGGTGTGCACCAGTGCGAGATCCTGAAGCCACTAGAGTGCATGCTGACGGCCAGAGAGAAGGGTGTAAAAAGCTTATTTAAGGAAATAATGACTGGGACCTTTTTGAACCTTGGGAGAAAGTAGGATATCCAAGTTCATGAAGCTAATTGGCGGCCCCCAAATTTCAGTCCAAAATGATCTTCTCAAAGAGACATTTTAATGAACCTGACCACAATCAAACACAAAGACAGAATTTTTAAAGCGGTAGGAGAAAAAAATCTCTCATATAAGTGAACCCCAATAAAGCTATCTGCTGAATTCTCAACAGAAACCTTGCAGGTCAGGAGAGAACAGAATGATATATTCAAAGTGCTGAAAGAGGAAATCTGCCAAGCAAGAATACTTTACCTAACAAATTTGTTCTTCAAAAATGAATGCAAGATAAATACTTTCCCTAATAAAAGCTGAGGCACTTCATTACCACTAGATCTGCCTTACAGGAAATGCTGAAGGGAGTTCGTCAAGGTAAATTAAAGGATATTAGTAATATAAAACATGAAAATATACAAAACACCAGTGAAGTAACATGGATAGTCAGATTCAGAATACTCTAATATTGCAATATGGTGACATGTTAACCACTTAACTCTAATATAGATATTAAAGGACAAAGTGTTCACATTAGCTATAGCTACAATAATGTGTTAATATACATTGTACATGTATTGTGAAGTCAACAAAATGTTGAGAAAAGAGTAGAATTTTTGTATGCAATCAAAATTATCAGCTTAAAATAGACTTATAGCTATGAGATATTTTGAGCAAGCCTCATGGTAACCACAAAATAAAAACCTCTAGTAGATACACACAAGATAAAAAGAAGGGAATCAAAGTATTTCACTACAGAAAGTCATAAATTCACAAAAGAATATGAGAGGGAGAGAAAGAACAAGGGAACCAAAAAGAAAAAAATTTAACAAGCTAGGAATACTAAATCCTTACCAATAAATGGATTAAATTCTCTAATTAAAAGGTGCAGAGTTGCCGAATGGGTGAAAAAAAACATAAGACCCAATTCTATGCTTCTTGCAAAATACTTCAGCTAAAAGGAATACCTAGGCTCAAAGTGCAGGGATGCAAAAAGATACTCCATGCAAATGAAAACCAAAAGAGGGCGGGAATAGCCGTACCTGGACAAAATAGACTTTAAGTCAAAATCTGTAGTAAAAGATAAAGAAGGTCACTCTATAATGATAATGGGTTTGTGATAAAGGGTTTAATACTTAAGAGCATATGACAATTTAAATATGCAAGAGCACCTAAGTATACTAAGCAAATACAAACAGATCTGAAGGGAGTAATCAACAGCAGTACAATAATAGTAGGGAGCTTCAGTATATAACGTTCAATAATGGATAGATCATCCAGACAGAAAATCGATAGAGAAACATTGAACTGTTCTTGAAACCAAATGGGCCTAACAGACATTTACAAACATTCCATCCAAAAGTACAATATGCATTTATCTCAAGTGCACATGGACATTCTCCAGTATAGATGATATGTTAGGTCACAAAACAAGTGTCAGCAAATTTCAAAAGATTGAAATTGTATCAAGTAACCTTTCTGGCCTCAATAGTAAGAAATCAGAAATCAATAACAAGAAGAAATTTGAGGAATTCACAAATATATGGAAATTAAACAGCACAATCCTGAACCAACCAGTGAGTCAAAAATGAAACCAAAAGTTCAGTTCAGTCACTCAGTCATGTCCAACTCTTTGTGACCCGTGGAATGCAGCACGCCAGGCTTCCCTGTCTATCACCAACTCCCTGAGCTTGCTCAAACTTATATCCATCGAGTTGGTGATGCTGTCCAACTACCTCATCCTCTGTTGTCCCCTTCTCCTCCTGCCTTCAATCTTTCCCAGCATCAGGGTTGTTTCCAATGAGTCAGTTCTGCACATCAGGTGGCCAAAATATTGGAGCTTCAGTTTCAGCATCATTCCTTCCAATGAGTATTTAGGACTGATTTCATTAGGATTGACTGGTTGGATCTCCTTGCAGTCCAGGGGACTCTCAAGAGTCTTCTCCAACACCACAGTTCAATTCTTTGGCACTCAGCTTTCTTAATGGTCCAACTTTCACATCCATACACGACCACTAGAAAAACCATAGCTTTGACTAAATGGACCTTTGTTGCCAAAGTGATGTCTCTGCTTTTTAATATGCTGTCTACGTTGGTCATAGCTTTTCTTCCAAGGAGCAAGCATCTTTTAATTTCATGGCTACAGTCACAGTGATTTTGGAGCCCAATCTGCAGTGATTTTGGAGCCCAAAAATTAAAGTCTCACTGTTTCCTTTCTTTCCCCATCTATTTGCCATGAAGTGATGGGACTAGATGCTATGATCTTTGTTTTTTAAATGATGAATTTTAAGCCAACTTTTTCACTCTCCTCTTTCACTTTCATCAAGAGGCTCTTTAGTTCCTCTTCACTTTCTGTCATAAGGGTGGTGTCATCTGCATATCTGAGGTTATTGATATTTCTCCCAGCAGTCTTGATTCTACCTTGTGCTTCATCCAGCTCAGCATTTCACATGATGTACTCTGCCTATAAGTTAAATAAGCAGGGTGACAATATACAGCCTTGACGTACTCCTTTCCCAATTTGGAACCAGTCTGTTCCATGTCCGGTTCTACATGTTGCTTCTTGACCTGCATACAGATTTCTCAGAAGGCAGGTAAGGTGGTCTGGTATTCCCATCTCTTGAAGAATCTCTTGAAGATAACACCATCATGGTTATCTGGGTCATGAGGATCTTTTTTGTATAGTTCTTCTGTGTTTTCTTGCCACCTTTTCTTTTCAAATAATGATCTTTTTTTTTTTTTTCTGGCATGTGTGCTTTATTTCATTATATATTTGCTTTGGCTAGAACTTTCAAAATATTGTCACTAATAATGAGCATCCCCACTTTATTATATTAAAATAAATGTTTTTGGCATTTTTCAGTTAAGTATATTGTGAATCTTCCTGTCAGATAAACTTTACCGTATTGAATAAGTTCCTTCTATCTCTGTTTCTCAGGGGGAAAAAAAGTTTATTAGGAAAGCTTAAAATTTTGTCAAGTGCTTTTTCAGCATCTTAGCCTGGTGACCAGTGGCTTTATTCCTATGACATAGTTTTATTTTATTATAGTTGTAAAAATTCTGCATTTGCCATTTATTTTACTTGTGTTTGTGTGTGTTGTGTGTGTATGTCTGTTTGTATATCTAATGTCTTTCTAAATTTCCTTTGAAGATTTAAAAAATACATGCAGACTCTGTGGCTCAGATATTAAAGAATCCACCTGCAGTGCAGGAGACCCAGGTTCATTCCCTGGGTTGGAAAAGAAAGTGAAGTAGCTTAGTCATGTCCAACTCTTTGCGACCCCATGGACTGTAGCCTACCACACTCCTCCGTTCATGGGATTTTTCAGGCAAGAGTACTGGACTGGGTTGCCATTTTGGAAAGATCCCCAGGAAAAGGAAATGGCAACCTTCTCTAGTATTCTTGCCTAGAGAATTCCATGGACAGAGGAGCCTGGTGGGCTACAATCTATAGGGTTGCAAAGAGTTGGACACGACTGAGTGACTAACACACTAACATTGACAATATATATCTATCAAATTGAACTTGTGGTTTGTATTATGTAAAGTCTCCATGACCTCATTAAGTTTTCTGTAAAATATGTCATAGACTTAGGATATTACAGTAATTTCTTCTTTATACCTAATATTTTGTTATATATTTTTATGTGATATTATCCTGTACATAAAGATATATAATAGATGTTCTTTATGGATGGTAATTATGAGTAATATGGAAATGGTGTTTGTTCTTAATCCTTCTTAGTCCTTCTTCTGCTCTTGGTTCATTTCTATCTCATATTATTAATACCACCTCTGCTTTCTTTCTGTTTTGTTTTCCTGTATTTCCTCTTATTCTTTACTTTTTGTAGTATTTTGTTTTCAATATATTTCTTATAAATAACAAATGCAATCTGACATGCTCTGTGTCTTCTAATAGAGCAGTTTAGTTCATTTAACTTTGTTGTGATTTATTTGTTCTTCTGTCACGTTATATCTTTTTTCTGTGCTTTCTTCCATTTTTTTCTTTCAAACTTTTGCTTTGTTCATTGAGAGTTTTTCTCCCAAATAATTTGAATGCTCTCCTATTTGTGGTAACCTTTGAATTAATTTAAATATGTATGTCTATATGTATTTATGGGAGTTTGGAGAAGACATGATTTATCTGGGCTTCCCTGGTGGCTCAGACATTAAAGAATCTGCCTGCAGTGCAGGAGACCCAGGTTTGATCCCTGGATCAGGATGTGTGTCTGTATCTGTGGGAGTTCAAGGGTGACATGGCTTTTTGTATAGGACAGAATCATCTATTTCTTTTGATGTCTTCTATTGGAAATCAAGAAATTTATCTTCCATTCACTATCTTCTCTACACTCTGTTTTTACAGTTTTAATCTGGTATTTTTTATTCGAAGTCATTTTTTAAAAATAATTTTACATTTATATATTTTCTCTTTCAGGACTATCTTATACTTTATTATTTTTATAACCACTTTTGTATAATGACTAAGAGTGGTGCATACTCTAGAAGAATGTGTAGATTTGAATCTTGGCTCTTTGATTCTGGACACCCAGTACCTCAGTTCCCTCTTTTTTAACAGGGGATGGATATATTAGTACAGTGTCACAGAATGATTGGGAGGATTAAATAATTTATATAAAGTGCCTGATACATAATAAGCATTTAATAAATGCCACATGCCATGATTGTTTTATTAATAACCATTATTTAAGCTTAACTTCTACTGATTTTATTGCTCACTTAACTTACTGCTCACTTCTTAATTGATCTCATCTTCCCAGTCTTTGTTTTGATTGATTTTTTTTTTTTTTTTTGTCATCTTTGGCTAAAGAATTTCCTCAACCAAGGGTTGGCAAACTTTTTCTTAAAGGGCAAGATAACTATTTTAAGCTTGCTGGCCATAAGGTCTGTGTTACAGCTACTCAGCTATAAGCAGCCATGAACAACACACAAACAAATAGCCAGCACATCATAGTTTACCAATCCCTGCTTATGAATTTTGTTACTGTGTTTTTGTGGAATTTTGTTAGGAAAGTTTTGTGGATTATACAGTTTCTTAGTTCTTGAATGTCTGAGACTATCTTCTGTTGCTAATGTAGTTAAATGATGAGTTGACTTGTATGTAACCCTTAAGATTACTTTCCCTCAAGATTCTATAGTACTTGCTCTGCAGTATCCAAGTGTTGTGGAGAATTATGGTACAACTCAATACTTTTTTCTTTATAACTTTTTTTCCTCCTGGATAATTGGGGCCTCTTTTTCTTTACCCTTGGCATTTGTCGTTTCAATCATGGAGTGTTTCCCCTCCACCATGTTAAAAGAGCAAAGTTAAGAAGAAACACTAGAATACCATTAACTTTGGCTATTTCAGATCACCTTACTGTCTTTTTTCCCTCCACTAAGGAAATTTTCTTGATATTGAACTCCAGAAGTTACCAATAAAAATGTCATACCACTTTATCGTTTCAAATTGCTCATCAGAGAAACTAGATATTTTAAGTGGTAAAATGTTCATTGTTTTATATTATATAGTTTGATTCCCCTGTATTTCAACTTAATGGGAACACACAGCTACACAACTACAGAAAACATATTCAGGAAACAGTCTAATTAACTTACCCTTGTTTGAGCATATTCAGTCACTAAATGGTTATTAACTAAAATTTGTTAATGTAGTCTGAAAGTTATTACAGTGTTTTAAATTGTAATTCTAATACAACCAACTGAGAAAGTCTTGATTTTAACTTTATTTCACACTACAGTGTCTTCTGTAACCAATTGTAGTAGATGTGGATCTTTTCATTTGCCGTTTCACATCTTGCATTTTAAGAATAATCATTTTGATTCCAGAGCAAAATGTTATAGTTATTTTCATCATCTCCAGTGACTTCAGATGGATGGCACAATTAATAGTGGGTATTTTTTAGCCATTAGATTATTCTACAAGACAAAGATGAGGGCAGGCCTGTCTACCGGACTTCTGAGTTGAAGCAGAAAGCGTGCAACTGTTAAGTTTTTGAGCCACTGATACTGTTCATGCTATGTCTTGCTTCCCAGGTAGAGCAGTGGTAAAGAATCCCCCCTGCCAGTGCAGGAGACACAAGAGACATGGGTTCCATCTCTAGGTTGGGAAAATACCCTGGAGCAGGAAATGGCAACCCACTCCAGTATTCTTGCCTGGAAAATCCCATGGACAGAGGAGCCTGTTGGGCTACAGTGTGTGGGGTTGCAGAGTTGGGCAGGACTGAGCACGCCCACACACACGCCTTGCTTCACATAAATGTGGGGTGCTCAGTCTCTTAGTCATGTCTGATTCTTGGCAGCGCCATGGGCTGTGACCTGCCAGGGTTCTCTGTCCATGAAATTTTCAAGGCAAGAATACTAGAATGGGTTGCTATTTCCTGCTCCAGGGGATCTTCTCAACCCAGGGATTGAACCTGCCTGTGTCTCTTGTTGGAGAAGGCAATGGCACCCCGCTCCAGTACTTTTACCTGGCAAATCCCATGGATGGAGAAGCCTGGTAGGCTGCAGTCCATGGGGTCACGAAGAGTCGGACACAGCTGAGCAACTTCATTTTCACTTTCATGCATTGGAGAAGGAAATGGCAACCCACTCCAGTGTTCTTGCCTGGAGAATCCCAGGGACAGGGGAGCCTGGTGGGCTGCTGTCTGTGGGGTCGCACAGAGTCGAACACAACTGAAGCGGCTCAGCAGCAGCAGCAGCAGCAGTGTCTCTCGTGTCTTCTGCATTGGCACGTGGATTCTTTACTACTAGCACCACCTGGGAAGCCCCTCACATAAATATGCCTCTATACAAAGTTAACTATATATAAAAATAAAATATAAAATGTATAGCTTTATTTTTTTTTTTAAGTTTTTTTTTTTTTTAATTTTTTTATTAGTTGGAGGCTAATTACTTCACAACATTTCAGTGGGTTTTGTCATACATTGAAGTGTAAATCTATGGCTGATTCATATCAATGAATGTATAGCTTTATAATAAGAAATATTTCTTGGCTTTGTCCTTATCTTTTATGATTCTTTAAGTCTTTTGTTTTTCAAATATTTGCAGTCTGTTTGCTAGCTATAGTGTTAGCCTGGCATGTAGCATGAAACCTAATATTAGAAAATGCTGAAAAGGTTAATAGATTATCAAAGAGTACCTGTAAAATAGTTACTAACAGAAATCAGATCAGACTTAGAAAGCAAGTATGTCATTGAAAACAAAAATTGATCTGCTCTTGCTTAAGTATGTTTTTTAAAAATTCTTAGGATATTTTCACTTTATGTAGAGTCCTTTGAAAGCTAAATTATCACAGGGAAATACTATAATACAACTACAATGCTTCCACTCTGAGTAAAAAAAAAAAAAGGCAGAAAGATTCCAGACTGTAGCTAGCCATCATACCTTGAAGAATTAAGGAGAATTGAGAGAGGGCAACTTTTTTGAAATCTAATCTTGCAGGTTTTTCTACTCCTTTGCTCTAGCCTAATCAAATTCCTTATGACTATACAGTGGAAGTGAGAAATAGATTTAAGGGACTAGATCTGATAGACAGAGTGCCTGATGAACTATGGATGGAGGTTCGTGACATTGTACAGGAGACAGGAATCAAGACCATCCCCAAGGAAAAGAAATGCAAAAAAGCAAAATGGCTGTCTGAGGAGGCCTCACAAATAGCTGTGAAAAGAAAGGAAGCGAAAAGTAAAGGAGAAAAGGAAAGATATACCCATTTGTATGCAGAGTTCCAAAGAATAGCAAGGAGAGATAGGGAAGGCTTCCTCAGCAATCAATGCAAAGAAATAGAGGAAAACAATAGAATGGGAAAGACTAGAGATCTCTTCAAGAAAGTTAGAGATACCAAGGGAACATTGCAAACATTGCCCATTTATTGCAAAGATGGGCTCAATAAAGGACAGAAATGGTATGGACCTAACAGAAGCAGAAGATATTAAGAAGAGGTGGCAAGAATACACAGAACTGTACAAAAAAAATCTTCATTACCCAGATATTCACAATGATGTGATCACTCACCTAGAGTCAGACATCCTGCAATGTGAAGTCAAGTGGGTCTTAGGAAGCATCACTACGAACAAAGCTAGTGGGAGGTGATGGATTACCAGTTGAGCTATTTCAAATCCTAAAAGATGATGCTGTGGAAGTGCTGCACTCAATGTGCCAGCAAATTTGGAAAACTCAGCAGTGGCCACAGGACTGGAAAAGGTCAGTTTTCATTCCAATCCCAAAGAAAGGCAATGTCAAAGAATACTCAAACTACCGCATAATTGCACTCATCTCACACGCTAGTAAAGTAATGCTCAAAATTCTCCAAGCCAGGCTTCAGCAATACGTGAACCGTGAATTTCCAGATGTTCAAGCTGGTTTTAGAAAAGGCAGAGGAACCAGAGATCAAATTGCCAACATCTGCTGAATCATCGAAAAAGCAAGAGAGTTCCAGAAAAACATCTATTTCTGCTTTATTGACTATGCCAAAGCCTTTGACTGTGTGGATCATGATAAACTGTGGAAAATTCTGAGAGAGATGGGAATACCAGACCATCTGACCTGTCTCTTGAGAAACCTGTATGCAGGTCAGGAAGCAACAGTTAGAACTGGACATGGAACAACAGACTGGTTCCAAAGAGGAAAAGGAGTATGTCAAGGCTATATATTGTCACCCTGCTTATTTAACTTACATGCAGAGTACATCATGCGAAATGCTGGGCTGGATGAAGCACAGGTGGAATCAAGATTGCTGGGAGAAATATCAATAACCTCAGATATGCAGATGACACCACCCTTACGGCAGAAAGTGAAGAAGAACTAAAGAGTCTCTTGATGAAAGTGAAAGAGCAGAGTGAAAAAATTGGCTTTAGGCTCAACTTTCAGAAAACTAAGATCATGACATCTGGTCTCATCACTTCATGGGAAATAGATGGGGAAACAGTGGAAACTGGCTGACTTTATTTTTCTGGGCTCCAAAATCACTGCAGATGGTGATTGCAGCCATGAAATTAAAAGATGCTTACTCCTTGGAAGGAAAGTTATGACGAACCTAGATAGCATATTTAAAAGCAGAAACATTACTTTGCCAACAAAGGTCCACCTAGTCAAGGCTATGGTTTTCCCAGTGGTCATGAATGGATGTGAGAGTTGGACTATAAAGAAAGCTGAGTGCCGAAGAATTGATTGCTTTTGGACTGTGGTGTTTGAGAAGACTCTTGAGAGTCCCTTGGACTGCAAGAATATCCAACCAGTCCATCCTAAAGGAGATCAGTCCTGCATGTTCATTGGAAGCACTGATGTTAGCTGAAACTCCAATACTTTGGCCACCTGATGCGAAGAGCTGACTCATTTGAAAAGACCCTGATGCTGGGAAGGATTCAGGGCAGGAGGAGAAGGGGACGACAGAGGATGAGATGGTTGGATGGCATCACTGACTCAATGAACATGGGTTTGGGTGGGCTCCGGGAGTTGGTGATGGACAAGGAGGCCTGGCATGCTGCCGTTCATGGGGTCACAAAGAGTCGGACACAACTGAGCAACTGAACTGAACTGAATGTGGAAAAGCGAAACATTATGCCCCCTCATATAAGAAAAATGTTAATGTATTAGTCTGCAGAGAAGTCCTACTGTTATTAGAAAGGATCAGTCTTTCCAGAATTAACCATTTTAGAATATTGCATTTACGGGAGCCATTGGTCATCTAAAGTACCCCAGAGAAGGCTATTACAAAATAACCTTGACGTTCTGGAAAGAGGTTCTGAGAAACCTTTAGTAGAGACATGACACTATGTTCTTATGTATTCAGAGGGACATCATAAAGGTGAGAAGCAGTTATATTTTTTATTTCTCTCAAAACTTAGGACAATTTGTAAGAGCTACAAAGAATTAGATTTGAGCTCTACATGAGAAGGTGGTGGTGGGTGTTTGCTCAGTTGTATCCACCTCTGAGCAACTCTATGGACAGTAGCCCGCTAAGCTCATATGTCCATTGGATTCTCTGGCAAGAATGCTGGAGTGGGTTGCCATTTCCTCCTCCAGGGGATATCTTGACCCAGGGATCAAAGCCATATCTCCTGTGTCTCCTTGATTTGACAGTGGAATTCTTTATCACTGAACCACCTGGGAAGCCCATTCTGCATGAGAAGAAAAGTTCAATTAATATGGTCAGCAATGGTTAGACATTATTATTTCCCTCAGAAATAATCAGAAGCTATATGATCATCCTTACAAATTCAGTAGGCAGGTTCATCACTGAATGGAGGTTCATCATACAGTTTTTTCTCCTCACTCAGAGTTCTCTGATATTGCATATTAATTACCTTATTTGTCCTATGCATCATTTTACAATAGGAATAGTAAGGTGGGAATTTTTTTCTTCTTTTTTTTTTTTTTTCATTCATTTTTATTAGTTGGAGGCTAATTACTTTACAATATTGTAGTGGTTTTTGCCATACATTGACATGAATTAGCCATGGATTTACATGTGTTCCCCATCCTGATCCCCCCTCCCGCCTCACTCCCCATCCCATCCCTCTGGGTCTTCCCGGTGCACCAGCCCTGAGCACTTGTCTCATGCATCAAACCTGGGCTGGTGATCTGTTTCACCCTTGATAGTATACTTGTTTCAATGCTGTTCTCTCAAAACATCCCACTCTCGCCTTCTCCCATAGAGTCCAAAAGTCTGTTCTGTACATCTGTGTCTCTTTTTCTGTTTTGCATATTGGGTTATTGTTACCATCTTTTTAAATTCCATATATATGCATTAGTACACTTTATTGGTCTTTATCTTTCTGGCTTGCTTCACTCTGTATAATGGGCTCCCGTTTCATCCATCTCGTTAGAACTGATTCAAATGAATTCTTTTTAATGGCTGAGTAATATTCCATTGTGTATATGTACCATAGCTTCCTTATCCATTTGTCTGCTGATGGGCATCTAGGTTGCTTCCATGTCCTGGCAATTATAAGCAGTGCTGTGATGAACACTGGGGTGCACGTGTCTCTTTCAGATCTGGTTTCCTCGGTGTGTATGCCCAGGAGTGGGATCGCTGGGTCATATGGCAGTTCTATTTCCAGTTTTTTAAGGAATCTCCACACTGTTCTCCATAGTGGCTATACTAGTTTGCATTCCCAGTAAGATGGGAATTTTGTGGTAGGAGAACCAAACTAACAGAAAATAAGAAACTTGTTTAGAATCTAACCTATTCAGTTTTTTTTTGTTCATTCAGTCAGTACTACCAAAAAAGAATTTAAGACATAATAACTCATTAGATTGGAAAAGTCAGAATTAGAGCCCAAGTCTTTTGCATTTTCTATTAAAAAAAAAGTAAGTGAAACAGTCATGACAATTTTGAGACAGCTAATGTTGTTGCTATCTGATTATTTGACTTACATACACAGAAAAACATGGTTTTTTTACTTATTACTAAAACAGTGTAGAAAAATCTACTGTGCTTTTAACAAGTCTAAAGTTGTTATTGCTATTGTCATTATTGTTGATGATAGAATAACATAAAAATGTTTTATTCTACACTAAAACAAGATCTAATGTATCTACATTTACTTGTAGTAAAAACTATCACGGAATTATGGTTAAAGATGTAGAGTGATGAACTTTGTATAGAATCTCATTGTTTTAATCAGTCCCAACATATGATTGTTTTAGATATTGCTGTGCAGAAAATAGATTGAACCATTAACACAAGGATGGGTGGGGCGAAGCTTCACTGTTCACTGTACAAGTAGCCTGAAATTCAAAAGAATTCCCCTCTCTCTACCTTTCCATGGCAGTTGGTTGTGAATTAATGTGAACTCAAGATACTTTTAGCTTTCCAGAGCAGCTAGATTTAAAAATTACTCTGAAGTCTGCTTTCAAAGGGAAACAAGAGAGTACAAGAAAATGGCCTAGCAGCTTATTCCTTTGTAGCATGTTTCACTTAAGGCAAGCTGGTTTTTTACTTGTTTGTCTTGAGTGCTTTGATGTGATCAGCAAATGAAGATTGAACAACCTGAGAAAACTACTAGAAGGACCTTGCATGATGGACTGCTAAGGCCTAAATGAGATCAGAATGTGCATGGCTGCTGTCCTGACATGCTGTATCAGTGACCAGGGCACAAGAGCTCAGCCTGAGAGTGTCAACGCATATTCTTGAATAAACACTCTTACAGTTGTCCCACGTAAAGCAAATACTGTGTTTGAGAGTAAGCCAGGATTAAAAAGATAAAGAAACCTCAAGCAGTACAAGATGTTCTTTGTTTGGTAAAGTGTGTTTAACCTTAGTTGTAGGAGACCATATTAAGTATGAGTTGCCAGAATAACTCATTCAGTCATTTAAATGCCTGTGCATGTGCCATCACAGAACTCGTAAGACAGTAGGAATAGAAGATCATGATAAACATAAAAATTTAAAAACTCTGCATTGTCTCTGTAATCAGTGAAGACAGGGAATGAGAATGCTGCTGTAATTCATGAATAGCAACCCTTTGAGTGCCTCTGGCCAAATCTTCCCCTATTTCTATTCATTTTGTACCACATTTCTCTTGGTGGTGTGATACCACTTTGTCACTACTTCCTCTCTTTTTACTTTCACCTTAAATATTAGCTTCCAACTACTTTCTATCCTTTCTGTACACTTCTCCTCAATCTTCAGTTCTCCTTGGACATCTTCATTTCAGGTCTTTGAAGCTAACCGGGAGGCTCAGTGGTACAGAATCTGCCTGCAATGCAGGAGGTGTGTGTTCGATCCTTGGATCGGGAAGATCCCCTGGAGGAGGGCATGGCAACCCACTCCAGTATTCTTGCCAGGATAATCCCATGGATGGAGGAGCCTGGTGGGCTACAGTCCATAGGATCACAAAGAGTCAGACACGACTGAGCATGCATATGTAGGTGTGTATCTATTCATGGTAGTGTGACTACTAACTTTAAGCTCTGTCTTCTAAGCTTTAGACCCATATTTCCAGCTATCTCCTGAACATTTTCATCAGAATATGCTGTGGACTCCTTGAATTCAGCAGATCTTGTCTGAAATCCTTTTTCCCTCAAATCTTTTACATTGTCTTTTCCTCTTGGTTAATGATATGTAAGCTACCAGGGTAACCTAAGCCAGTCATGCTGTCAGCCTTTTTTACTCTCAGTTCATCACAGCTAATTAGTCATTAAGTTATATACTTTCTGCCTCCTTAAGTTATTTCAAATTTGTTTTCTTCTCTCCATGACCACTGCCATCACCTCAGTTCACATTTTCAAGTTTCAGGAGCTTTAATGATGTTCTCTGAGACTGAATTTTGTTTTCCAGTACATTCTTCATACTGTAGCCAGAGAAGTTCTTTTTAAATGCCTGTGTGATTGTGGCACTCCCCTACTTAAGACTTTCAGCGGCCTCACATTATCTGCAGTTGTTAAAATTTCCCAAGTATCTACAAGGATTAGGTAAATAATGTATGTGAGTGAAGTGAGCTAAGTTTGTGAGACAATAGGGAAGAACAGAATTTATATTCAGAATTTTTAAAAAACATGACAAACCCATTACAGAATCTGATGTTGCCTATGCCTATGATTACAACTAAGCTTAAACTACTGAGCGTTGCACATGCAATGTTTCTTTGATGTCAGGAATGTCCTTTAGATGAAACTTGAAACTCTAAGCTATTTCAGAGACTGACATAACCAGTGAGTCATGTTTTGTTGTTTTGTTTCTAAGTTAGAACATACCAGAATGCAGAGTATGTGTTTATTATTGTAAGAACCACAATTTTCATATTGGAGGCTGTGGAACATAATGAATAGTTTATGGGCTTTGAAGTCATTGTTGACCTCAGTCACTTACCAGTTCTGTTTGTTGCCTATTAGTTGTGTGAATTTGAGTGAGTCATTTAGTGGCTTGGAACCCCAACATCCTACTCTGTTTAAAAAAAAAATAAGAAAGAAATAATTTTAGGATTGAGAGTTCAAAATTAGAAAACAGCCTAAAATTATCCAGTTCAGTGCTTGGCACATAGTAACTCTTCAGTAGAAGATAGCATCCAGACAAATGGGAATAATTTAAGAAGTGACAATAAATATACAAAAATCTAATCCCCACCCCCCTGCCCTGCATCCTTCTTAGCAGTCATACTGGTGGCCTAAGAAAAGCAAACCTGTTGGAAGCCATTAGCAAGTGAAACAGGCAGTTGGAAACTGAGAAACATGTGATTCACCCAGGCAACTAAAAACCGGGAGCTGACCCACCTAGTAGGCTAGCTAGCTGAAAATGGAATTTAAGCTTAGACAGTGTTGATACTGACAAATTAATGAGCAAGACAGGAATATGAACTGTGTACAGTAATGCATAATATACTAAGCCCTTGTTTACTTTTTTGTCTACATATTGTCTTTAATTTTTTTAACTAAAAGTGATATTAACTGAAAATTTAATTCAGCAGTATTAGGATGTATATAGGAAATTTTACTTTTATTTTCTATAGCTATATAAATTTGAAGCACCGAAGGAAGTAAGTGACTTAGTTTTCTTTTTTTTGGCCATGCCACACAGCTTCTGGGATCTTAGTCACCCAACTGGGGATTGATCCTGGGCGCCTGCAGTGACTGTGCCACATCCTAACCCCTGGACCACCAGGGAAGTCCCTAGTTTTCTTTACTAGAATATTTAGCAGGGTAAGCAAGGAGAGGAGGGCTGTTGAATTTATATTTTATCCTAATGTACAAATATAATAATTTTATTTTGATTGATCTGGGGACATTAAAGAAGTCTTGAAACACTTTCACCATTCACTTAAGGGAAAAAAATATACCGTCTTCTCAAGCTTTGCATTTTTCATTTTGATTTTTAAACATTTAAGTATACTTTACTCAGTAATTTATGTATCAAGCTGACACAATTAAAATAGGGGACTGGGTATCTGACAGTATGCTTTTCTGCCTTACCACAGAGCTATAGTGACATTGAGGAGAATGGTATCAATAAAGTGTTGATAATAACCTGTTTGCAGAGTGATATCCACTGAACTCCCAATTGTACTTACAATGGAGAGACTAGAAAGAACAAGGTAGAAAGCTTGCTTGTTTTAAAAGGGCAAGACAAAGATAGTTTCAGCTTCTTACTTTGCAGCAGTATATCTTACCCCAAATAGACTTTCATGCCCAGATAAATAGCACTGTATTTAAGTAACAGAACAACATTAATGTTATTCAATTAAGAGAGGATGGTTTCTAAGAAAGTATTTAAGAGAGTGTTGAAACACAAAGATAGATAAGTACTATCTTTACTGACCATGGTAAAATTCTCTTGGCTTTAAGAACTGTTGCTAAAAGGTTAATCAAGATAAATGTGGTGGCATTCTTTGACCTGAAGTTACATTTTAATGTTTAACCATCCTTTTGTCTTAAAAAGCAATGATTTTTTACTTTTGGTCAACACCTTCTAAATATTTTTGTCTTTCCTCCCTCCTTCCCTCCTGTCCTTTCTAACTTACAGCTCCTCAGAGAAATTTTGAAATTGCCTTCAAGATGTTTGACTTGAATGGAGATGGAGAAGTAGACATGGAAGAATTTGAACAGGCAAGTTTTCCTGGAAATTTCCTTTAAATACATTAATGTTTAACACATTTTCATGTGCCTTGGAGTTACTTTGGCCTTGATAGTATATTCTGATGCTATCCAATTTTTGGAGTACCTAAAGTATCATTTTTCAGAATTATCTCCACTTACAATAGGTGAGGGTTTTTTGTTTGTTTTTACTCTAAATGTAAGGAATTATTTCAGCATATGATTCAGGTCAAGGTTGCTCTAATTCCCCAACATGAATTAGACTCTAATGTTGAGAGGCTAAGTTATGGCTCTTCAATCATATATTAGTCAGTATTTATTAAATAGCTTCTTTGTGCCAGTAAATTCCAAAATACAAGGATGTATGACATATGTTCTGAAAGGATACCTATGAGGGAAGGAAAGATGATACCATACCTTTTACTGTAGCAGGTTCTACCCATAAATGTATATGCTGTGCTGTGCTTAGTCACTCAGTTGTGTCTGATTCTTTGCAACACCATGGACTGCAGCCCACCAGGCTCTTCTTTTCGTGGGATTCCCCAGGCAAGAATACTGGAGTGGGTAGCCATTCCCTTCTCCAGGGGATATCTTCCTGACCCAGGGATTGAACTTGGGTCTCCTGCATTGCAGGCAGATTCTTTATCATCAGAGCCACCAGGGAAGGCCATAAATGTATATAGTTTCTTCTGAATTCTAGGAAGAGATTACATTTCCATCACACTTCTGTCCTTGGAGGGTAATGGTACCTCTCCAGGTATACTTATTATGATTAATAGAAGTGTTTTCAAAACAGTAAAAAATATATATGTGCAAGAAAATACTTTTGTATTCAAAATGAGTAATGGGGCAAAAAGGAAGTAGGAGAAAGTATCAGGTTCAGTTCAGTTCAGTCGCTCAGTCGTGTCCGACTCTGCGACCCCATGAATTGCAGCACGCCAGGCCTCCCTGTCTATCACCAACTCCCGGAGTCAACCCAAACCCATGTCCATCGAGTCAGTGATGCCATCCAACCATCTCATCCTCTGTCGTCCCCTTCTCCTCCTGCCCCGAATCCTTCCCAGCACTACGCTCTTTTCCAGTGAGTCAACTCTTCGAATGAGATGGCCAAAGTATTGGAGTTTCAGCTTCAACATCAGAACTTCCAATGAACACCCAGGACTGATCTTTAGGATGGACTGGTTGGATATTCTTGCAGTCCAAGGGACTCTCAAGAGTCTTCTCCAACACCACAGTCCAAAAGCATCAATTCTTCGGCACTCAGTTTTCTTTATAGTCCAACTCTCACATGCATACATGACCACTGGAAAAACCATAGCCTTGACTAGATGGACCTTTGTTGGCAAAGTAATGTTTCTGCTTTTAAATATGCTATCTAGGTTCGTCATAACTTTCCTTCCAAGGAGTAAGCATCTTTTAATTTCATGGCTGCAATCACCATCTGCAGTGATTTTGGAGCCCAGAAAAATAAAGTCAGCCAGTTTCCACTGTTTCCCCATCTATTTCCCATGAAGTGATGAGACCAGATGTCATGATCTTAGTTTTCTGAAAGTTGAGCCTTAAGCCAATTTTTTCACTCTGCTCTTTCACTTTCATCAAGAGGCTCTTTAGTTCCTCTTCACTTTCTGCCATAAGGGTGGTGTTGTCTGCATATCTGAAGTTATTGATATTTCTCCCGGCAATCTTGATTCCACCTTGTGCTTCTTCCAGCCCAGCGTTTCTCATGATATACTCTGCATATAAGTTAAATAAGCAGGGTGACAATATACAGCCTTGACGTACTCCTTTTCCTCTTTGGAACCAGTCTGTTGTTCCATGTCCAGTTCTAACTGTTGCTTCCTGACCTGCATACAGGTTTCTCAAGAGACAGGTCAGATGGTCTGGTATTCCCATCTCTTTAAGAATTCTCTACAGTTTATTGTGATCAATACACAGAGACAAATATTTCAAAATACCTATAGATATTTATTCAATTTGCAGGCTATGTCCATCTAATACCTTCAGTTTTCTGTAATTCTGCACTTAACTGATATTACTGGGTGGCCTCAAATGATTGTAAATAGAACTTATTTTCATATTTTAAATTTTATTTTATACAGAACTATTTTACTTTACACAGAACTATTTTATTTTTATTGAGACATAGTTAACTTATTATATTAGTTTTAGGTGTGTGATGTAATGATTTGACTTATATATATATATTACAATGTTACCACAATAAGTTTAGTTAATATTCATCATCACACAGTTATAATTTTGTTTTTCTTGTGATGAGAACTTTTAAGATCTACTCTCTTAGCAACTTTCAAATACACAATTTTGTTTTGCTGACTATAGTCTCCATGCTTACCTCCCCAAGTCTTGTTTATCTCATAACTAGAAGTTTATACCTTTAGACCACCTTCATTCCTTTTGCCCACCCTCAACCCCTCGCTTCTGGCAACCAACGATCTGTTCTCTATATCTATGAGTTCAGCTGTTTTTTGGATTCCACATATAATTGAGATCATATAGTATTTGCCTTTCTCTGTCTGACATTTTATGTAGCATAATGTCCTCAGTGTTTATCCATGTTGTCACAAATGGCAAAATTTCCTTCTTTTATCATGTCTGAATAACATTCCCGTGTGTGTGTGTATGTGTGTGTGTGTGTGTGATATGTTCTGTATCCTTCATCTGCCAGTGGGACACTTAGGTGGTTTCCATGTCCTGGCTATTGTAAATAATAATGCAGTGTATATGGTGGGGAGCTGAAGATATCTGTTGGACACAGTGATTTGATTTCCCTTGGATAAATACTCAGTAGTGGAGTTGCTGAATATGGTAGTTCTGGTCTTAATGTTTGAGAAACTTTCATGCTGTTTTCCATAATGGCTACACCAGTTTACATTTCCACTAGTAGTACATGAGAGTTCCCTTTTCTCCACATTTTTGGCAGTATTTTTGGCATTGCTGTTGATAGGCTGAATGACTCGTAGCAATCACTTCATCATTCTGTTCACCTGACAGAGAAGGGAATATAAATTTCATCTAATATGATCCCCTGATAACTGGATGTGTTAAACTAATGTGACTTGTAATATTGATCACAAGAAATTTTGATGTAAAAACTCTTTAGAAAAATAATTATAAGGTGACTCGGGGATAAATAGCTCTTATTAGAAGTTTCTCAGCTTCATCTTTCTGTGTTTTACATTTTTGGGCAATATAATAATTCATTAGGTTGAAAGTGCACTAAGTTTTCAATCATTCAAACTTTGCTTTGATTTCTAGCTAAATAGGTATTTTCTTGACAGTGTGTTTGTCGAGCTTATTTTAAAAAGTTAAACAGACCAATATGAAGACACACACATTTCATCATTATGTGTCTTCCAAGTGAAGGTGACATGAGGCAAACTAATACCTGATGTTACTCTTTCATTCATCATTTTCAAAAATCACTTTCATCGTGCATAAACATAAATTACTAAAAAGCATTACTCAGACTTCCCTGGTGGTCCAGTGGTTAGAACTCTGCACTCCCACCACAGGAGGAATGGGTTCAATCCCTGGTCCTTAGGGGTCAGAGAAGATCCCACATGCTGTGTGGCACAGCCAAAATAAATAAATAATAAAAAATAAACTAAAAAGCATTCCTCAACTCTAAAGTGTGAGCTTTCTCTGATCTTTCTTCCGCATGGATCCTTTTCTTTAACCCATTTCTTAGTAGATCATAAAATAGAACTAACCTAGCCAAAAGATCAGAGAAAGCAATAGCAGCCCACTCCAGTACTCTTGCCTGGAAAATCCCATGGACGGAGGAGCCTGGTGGGCTGCAGTCCATGGGGTGGCTAAGAGTCGGACAGGACTGAGCGACTTCCCTTTCACCTTTCACTTTCATGCATTGGAGAAGGAAATGGCAACCTACTCCAGTGTTCTTGCCTGAGAATCCCAGGGACGGGGGAGCCTAGTGGGCTTCTGTCTGTGGGGTCACACAGAGTCGGCCATGACTGAAGTGACTTAGCAGGAGCAGCAGCGGCCAAAAGATATTTTTTTAAAAAGCTTATAACTGTCAGGGCTACATTCACCCAGGCCATGATAGAAATTTCTTTAGTATTAAAGTGTGAGGAATAATACCTGTCAGTTGTGAGACAGAGAAAGGGGATGAAATTTTCACACAGACTCTCGGCACCACACTTTTGAAGCTAACACACAGTTTCCACCCTAGGAAGTGTATAAGCTACAATATTATAGCACAGGCAAAATTTAAATCATGACAGGTCCTGACAGTGGTACTCAATATTGATTCACTGCTACTGAAAAATTCTTCAGTTCTCACAGTTAGGCAGAGAAAATGCATTGTGTATTGCCTTCAAATATCAGCAGCACTGCACTGATTATCCTATATTTCAATTTGAAGTCTAAAAATCTTCAACGTAAATAATTTGAAAATCCATCTTTCAAGTCTCTATGTGCATGAAAAACAAACATCAGTCTTATTCACTTGATAAAACATGAACCCAGAAAAAAATCATAATCAGAAGTATTTGTGATATTAACATAGTTATAAGGAAACTTAGAGACAGTGTCCTCTAACCGTGAACGTTTCCAGTGAGAAAACTAAGGCCCAAAGAAGTTAAATGACCTATATAAATTGTGCTTGTACTGCAGAACAACATAATTAGACCTCATGTTTCCTTATTCCTCATCTCATGTCTTTCCACTATACTACTGTTACTTTTTAGAGCCAGGACCATTCAGTTGTGTTAAGTAAGTCTTTTGTATGGTCATAGGTAATAAATAAAATAAATAAAAGACATTTAACTAAAGTAAATCCATTATTACAAATCTTAAGTTTTTAAATATTATACTTTTCTAATTTAGCAATTTAAAAATCATTATTCACAAGGCTATACATATTATTTATCTATGTAATATCTGTCTTTACATATCACAATTTTATTCTGAATAGTTGTTTTTATTAGCTTGTAAAGAGGTAGAAAAGACTGCAGGAACCAGTCGGGGGGGAAAATTCTATAGCAATCATAGACTTGCATCAAAAAGCTCATTTTGTATATCAATAGTTAGGCCATGGTTGCTAGCCCCCAAAATTATTCTTTCTCAAAATCTCATTTAAAATTTCTCAAAGATTAAACTAACTCCCCATCTTCTCTTGGAGAATTGCTCCGTACCAACTTTATATTTTGCATTATCATTCTATTTAATGTGTTACCTCTCTTAGATATCAAGTATTTGCCTATAGCTGTACTGCCGCTCATCACAACTGGAGAGTCAATAGTAGAAGTGTGAAATTTTTAAACGTCTTCTGAGGTATTGAAGGCATTACTGTGAGGTTGATGGTTATTTTAGTGTTGTGTGTGAGGTTTTGAGCCTAAAACAAATGCATACTTTTTTCTCAAGAGAGATTTTTAAGAGCATCCCAATTATAAAGGTGTCAGGCATGTGTGTTACCGGTTCTATTACTTGCTGGCTACTTGACTCCAAGCAGGTTACTTAACAGCATACCTCAAATTCCTCATCTGTAAAATGAGGATAATCATTGGACTTATCTCATAGGATTGTTGTAAGCATTAAAAGAGAGAATTGATTATGATTATGTCCCAGAAAAGAGCAGAGTGGTTTAAAATCTCCTTGGCGGAGCGGTGACAGCCACCAGGGAAGTCCATCCATCACAGACAGAGGCATAGCCCCACTTACCCAACAGTAGGAAGTATTGTGGGAGTTGACGTAGGAATGTGCACATTGATGAGACCAAGCAGCAGGAGTTGATTATGCGGCTTCATCTTCAAGAGGCTCATCCGGGATCTCCTTTTCCTTCTTCTTAAGGATGGTCTTAGTCTCTCGAGAGTCGGTGGGGTCCCTCTGTGCAGTCCACTCAGCTTTTTCTGAGTCTGCGTGGTATGCTCTCTTCACCCTCATATGATGGATCCAAGGGGCAATACCTGCGACTTTAACTGCAGTAGGGGTAGTTAGAATAACAGTATAAGGGCCCTTCCACCCAGGTAAATCTACCTTATTTACATGCTAAGTGGACAAGATCTGTGTTTCAATGGTATGAGTATATTGTTGCCTTATTCATACCCTCTAAAGGGACAACAGATATTATGATTAAAGTAGAGGCCTTGACTAATTTCACAAAACAGGCCCTCCTAGATAGAACAAAAGCCATCCAAGCCTTAAATAAAGAGCGAATCCAAATGAGAAAAGCAGTAATTCAAAATAGAATGGCTTTGGACATACTCACAGCTGCTCAAGGAGGGACCTGTGCTATAATTAAGGTTGAATGTTGTGTATGCATTCCTGACTTATCTGGTAATGTATCACTGCTTTAGATGACGTGAAAAACCAGGTAAAAGCAATGTCAAAAGAAAACATTCCTTTCTGGACTTCGGTCCTATCTTGGGTGAAGGGGGATTGGTGGAAAACTATATTTACCATTGTTATAGTTGCCTTGATATTTCTGCTTTGTGGACCCTGAATTTTACAATGTATTATGAACTTTGTAACCCGAAGGTTGATGTCATTCTCCCAAATTGGTGGTCGGGGAGTCAGGGTGCAATATATCCCTATGAATGATGCTCATAATATGAGTTAAGAGCATCAAGAAGGGGGAATGAAGAAGGAAACAGACAGAGCTGGACTCTGTCTTAGGCCAGACTGCGAACGTTAGGCTACACTCATGGTCACCCTCCCAATGGACTCTGAACTTTGTGCCCGGAGTCTATAGAAATGGCATACCAATGGAAAACCAGACCCCCTGGATAAAAGAGCCTCAGGACTTATACTTGGACTCCCTGTTGCCTAAAAGAATATACTAATTATCTCTGTAACAGAACAAAGTGGTAAATTCCAGTATGTTTATCGCGATATGACCACAGGCCTATTGATAAATATCCACTGTTTATCTAGTCTTGTGACACATGAATTATGGGTTAACTTTGATCGTGTCTCTCTTCTACCTTGTCCAGACTAGTTTCAAGGAATTTGAGGAGGTGGGTTTGAGCAGGTACACTTAGGGTATATAAGATTTTCACAAAAACTGGTCGGGGTCCTTGGCTAAGAGTAGACTTTGCCTTGGGCCCACCAGTGTAATAAACTGCACTCCACTAAAAAAAATAATAATAAAATAAAAGAGAGAATTGTAGCACAGTGTAGGCAGATAGTAACCAGTTGATTGTTATTACTGTTACTTTTCTACATTTTCTACCTTGTAATATTTTTCTGGACTGGGGTTTGCTTCTCCATTAGGTTCAGAGCATTATTCGCTCCCAAACCAGCATGGGAATGCGTCACAGAGATCGTCCAACAACTGGTAACACCCTCAAGTCTGGCTTGTGTTCAGCCCTCACAACCTACTTTTTTGGAGCTGATCTCAAGGGGAAGCTGACAATCAAAAACTTCCTTGAATTTCAGCGTAAACTGCAGCACGATGTTCTGAAGCTAGAGGTAGGTATTTCTTGGACTTCAGGACACTGTCCACCATGTACCCACAAAGAGACTCTGGGCTGGGAGGGGCCTGCAGTATAGTTATTCTTTTTATCTAGCTTCAATCATGAGAACTGATTGGTTTGAATCTTATCAGTGATCTGCAGCCTGACAGCAAGTAGGAAATAATATTCTAGGACTGAAAGCCCAAGAAGTCTAAATTGAAAATCTTAGTTGTCTCTGAATACTCAGCTTGAGGAACAAGAAATTCAGGAGTCAGAGCAGTTCTCAACCTGAGCATGTATGCTTATTGTGTAAAAGGCACTAGGGGATGAAGGCAAGGAGGATAATAAGGAGCTCTTTCTATGAAAGTTTACAAAGGTAATAACAGCTGGAAACACAAAAGGTCAGAAATAAAGATGTATGTACTCAGAGTTACAAAGGTGTCATACTGGGTTTGGGGATTTACTTTTCCACTTAAAGTTTAGACCGTCATGGTGTTCAGTTCCTGGACACAACTCTGTAAGAGTATTATTACCTTTTCCTGTGCCTGAATTAATTACTTTTGGGATTAGTTGGCTACTGAGTCTGTTTGATTCAAAACATGCATTAAATGCCTTTTGTATGCATTTTTGTTTGAGGACAAAAAATGAAGTCTCTGATTTCTTCAGATTTTAAAAAATTCCCTTATGCTGGTGTTTCTCCACCCCTCTTTTTTGGTTAACATATGCCCTGCTTTTAATGTTGTTTGAAATTTTAAAACATTAAATACTGTGACTGAAAACACATAAAAGTATTGGATAAAAGTGCTGCTTTGTTTTTAAACTCTGAATATTACTTCTCTATCTGCTCTCCCATCTTTCCCCCGAGATTCTAGTATACTACTCCCACCTCTTCCTCCCACTTACCTCAGTTGAGACAGTTTGAAAAATCCTAACTGAATTCCCATTATTGATCAGAACAGTGTTTAATATTCATTCTCTAGAAGAGAGGCAGAAGAATAGGTCATACTAAAAATCAAATCTAACTTTAGAATGTGCTTTCACACTGTTTTTTTTTTGAAATAGTATAATTAATATTTAAGGAATGTACCTTAAAATAGCAAAGTAATGGTTCTCCACGATTCAGCCTCCTTCAAGAGTCTCTTGTAGCCCCTGTAATAGTTGGTAAGTATTTATTTATTTTATATATAGTTCAGGGGGCACAAAACTTTACCTCTATCCTCCTGGGGTCTCCACCTGAACCTGAGTTTTAAATTAATGTAAGACAGATTAACAAGGGGAAAGGATACAGATTTTTACACATACATGGGAATCCCCGTAAAAAAATGAAGACCCAAAGAAGTGGCTTGGACTAAGTGTTTACATACTAAGTTGAGCAAAGAGAAGCAACTTAGCTTTGTGAAATTCGCATTCTTATCACCAGAAAAAGGGAGTCAAAGTCAAGCGTTATCTGTGCAAACAGATTTTGTTAAACTAATTCTTATCTTCCTTTAGTCCCCCATATGTTTTAGTTACTTGTCCACAGTTGCCTTTCTTTGATTCTTTCCTCCCGGTATAAGGAGGACATCTTTCACATGAGAGTTTTACATCCTGCTTTCAGGAGTCCAGTTGTTTTTGTGTAAAGAGTTCCTATGTACTAGGATTCTAGACATATGCCTTGGCCCCTTGTATGCATACCTGGAATGGTCTTCTTGGGAAACATTATAACATAATTTGGGAATGTGAAATTATTTAACTTGTTAATTATATAATTACAACTTAGCATGGAGTATACATCCATAAAATGTAGTTAGGAAAAAACACAAGTCAGAATGGCAATTTTAACAAACTTTAAACAACAGTATGGGGTCATCAGAATATGGAGCAGATGCCAACTTTACCACAGTCTAGCCTGACACTCATTCGTGGGCACATGTCAGAGTCTCAAGAGACAGAGCATGGACCTTTGTCTTTTATCCTGAGATGCTGGAGAGCTTAAAGCCCACTAACATACCATGTAGATTGCCAATGAAGTAGAATGTTATAAAGCAGATTAGGGATTTCATACATGTGTACCTGCACATAGACTACACCCAAATGCTGAAGAAAAGAGATCTAAAAGACAGTTATATCTAAGATATTTACTCTAGAAAGCTGTCTTCTATTTCACATTGACTTGGATTATCTGTAGTCTTTGGGCCAAGACATACCAAAACTGTTTCTGTTTGACAATCCACAATCCCTCATGTGAGGGAACCAACAGACTTTTGTGAAAGAACCCAGCCTACCACATAATAAAAATCCTATTTACTACATAAAAATGTTTACTAATCTTAAGTCCATTCCCATTTAATGGCACAAGATCAATGAATAAGCCTCCTTACGAATAACCCCCATATTTAAATTTTCATGGCTCAGTGCTGTGTCTTCCTAACTAGATGTATAATTCTTTGAGGAGTTATGAATAACAGAAAGACCAAAGGCTCTGGTGTACTCATAGTGAGACCTTGGTTAAAATTTTCTTTCTACCACTTACTGGCTGTCTGTGATGAGTTATTTATTCTCTCAAAGCCTAGATTCTCCTTTGTACAACATGAAGAAGTGAAGTGAAGTCGCTCAGTCGTGTCCAACTCTTTGCAACCCCATGGACTGTAGCCCACCAGGCTTCTCCATCCATGGGATTCTCCAGGCAAGAATACTGGAGTAGGTTGCCAGTTCCTTCTCCAGGGGATCTTCCCTACCCAGGGATCGTACCCAGGTCTCCCGCATTGCAGGCAGACACTTTAACCTCTGAGCCACCAGGGAAGCCCAACATAGTGGTGGTTAAGTGAGATGGTGTTTCTTATCGGCTGAATTGTGTCCGTCCCTCCCCATCCCTACACCAGAGTTTCTGTATTGAATCCCCAAACCCAATTTGAAGATAGCTATGATTAAGTTAAAATGAGGCTATTAAGGTAAGCCTTAATCCTATCTTACTGGTAACCTTATAAGGAATGGAAATTTGGAAAGAGACACAGACACACCAGGCGTGTACTTAAACAGAGGGACAACCGTGTGAAGAGACAGCAGGAGGATAGTCAACTGCAAACCAAGGAGAGAGGCTTCAGAGGAAAGCAACTTGGCCTATACCTTGATCTTGGACATCCAGCCTCCAGAGCTGTGAAAAAATTAATTTCTGCTGTTTGTCACCCAGTTGGTAGTATTTTATTATGGCAGCCTCACTGAACTAACACAGTGATGTGTGCCTGAAACACTTGGCATGTACCATGCCTTTAATAGTTATCCTTCCACCTTCTTTTATACACCCTCTACCCTTCGTGTATCAATCGGCACATAGTAGACACGTAAACCGGAGAAGGCAGTGGCACCCCACTCCAGTACTCTTGCCTGGAGAATCCCATGGACGGAGGAGCCTGGTGGGCTGCAGTCCATGGGGTCGCACAGAGTTGGACACGACTGAGCAACGTAGCAGCAGCAGCAGCAGACATGTAAACAGATCATCCTAGACGAATGACCGAAAAGCCTTACTTTCATTTTGAAAGAGTTTTCTGATAAAACATCTGGAAAATGGAAGCAATTTTGTTTATGAAACACTTTTAATTTTACATTTTGAAGTTTAGGTAATTTCTCCCCTCACTGAATATGAAATATAGTATTATCACAGCCAAGAGGAAAATAGAAGTGATTAACACTATCTTAACTTTCACATGGGTTTTATAAGTTCCATCATTCTATTTATCTCTTACCAGTTTTATTTCATTGCTTACTAATCTACTTTAAAATTTTAGATCAAGGAGATTTATAGCTCCATTTAGTTATTTCTATCTTCTTCTCACCACAGTAGCTTTGAGAGTGAAGAGAACACTATTTATCTGTCAAATTTAATTTCCACACGGGTCAGGGAAGGGAAAAAGTCCATGAACAATATCTACTGAATGCCTACTATGAGCCAGACAATGTGTAGATATGTGTAGATATGTAGATATGTGTAGATATGACATGCCTTCTTTATTTTATTTTATTTTTTTTGTGAGTTAAGTTTTATTTGGGGCTAAATGAGGACTGCAGGCCAGGAGGCAGCATCTCAGATATCTCTGAGAGACTGCTCCCCGCCTTCTTTATTTTAATCATCACCAACCTTATTGGATTTGGTGGAATTATACCTGAGTTACAGATATAGAAACTGAAACTCAAAAAGATAAAAGTTACAGAGGTAGTAAATGGTACAATCAGGATTCCAACTCAGCCTTTCAGACTAAGCTCTTTTCTGTTCATCATCTGATTGTTATTACTTTTAGTCTGAGATGAGGTTTCTGTACATGACTTATTTGAAGCTCTAAAGAAAAAATGTTAAGAAATTTAGGAACAGAGAACAAAATAAATTTCCTGAATATTTATAGTTTCCCTTTTTCAATACCATGTTTTTCCAGTTCCTTTGCCCCTCAAGTTGAATCTTATGACTGAGAAGAAATACACCATTCTTTGTGTTTATAAAATACTATGTAAACTACCTATTTAGTTTCTTTACATAACAGTCATTGACTTGTTAGATTTTTTGTGTTTTAATGCTCTTGACTCTGGTCATATTTGTTTTTTTATACCCTTTGTCTTTATTCCAGAACTCAAAAAGCATGGATTTAAAAGAATGACTTTAGAATACCCAATTCCATAAGAAAAGATGAGTTAGTGATGGTGAAATACCTTTGTGTTTAAGGCTGTTGGGAAAAGGAGTTATAATGACTTGGAATAAAATTATGAACAATTTAATTAAATACTTAACTTTTCATATGCATATAAAAGCCACATATACATGCATTTTAATAAATCATAGTGGCTTAATGTCAAAAATGCACAGTTTTTTAAAAATATCTCCTTTGAAGTTATTAAAAATTCCATCTAAGTCTACCAAGAACTATTGAGCTGAGTTCCTTGGAGACAGGTGCCAAGTCTAATTTCAGTTAATATATTCATTGATTTCTTGAGGACTGCAGCAAGTAGGATGTCAGTCAAAAATGAAAGGTAATAGAGAACTCTTTGAAAGATTATGATTAATTTTAATTTGGGGGGAGGAGAAAAAGGAGCTGTCATTATGTCAAAGAAAAGTAAAAACTATACAAGGAAGAAGGCAACTTCAGAATACACAGGAGGCAAACTGAAAGAGTATCATCTAACAGAATTCCAATTTGTAACATCTTTTTTATAAGTTTTGGGGTTCACATGCTTATTGCATAACCAACCAGATTATCATATTTTAAAATGGAATGAGTATCAATTATCTGAAGGCAAATTATGTATAATTCAGAGGGTAACAATGACTGTCTTATATTCCCAGTCTTCAAGAAAAAAAATATTGATGTTAACTAGATTTGTTCAGTCAGAAAGAAAGATAACAAGGCAACATAAAAATCTATGCTAATTATTCCCATCTGCTATTAAGAGTAGAGCAAAAAAATGAGGGTTAATTTAATTTAAATTGTAAGGAGCTTAATATTAAAGAATTCCAGGGACTTCCCTGCTGGCCCAGTGGTTAAGACTCTGAGCTCCCAATGCAGGGGGCCCAGGTTCAATCCCTGGTCAGGGAACTAGATCCCACATGCTGCAACTAAGACCTGGTGCAGCCAAATAAATGAATAAATATTAAAAAAAAAAAAAAAGAATTCCAGAATCACCTACCCTTTACATCATCAAGCTGACATCCTTGTACTCATCTCTTTAAAGTACTAAAGTAGAATTAAATCTTTCTTGCCTCAATGGAGGACCATATTAAAAGACAAACCTCAGCTCTTTTCTTGGCCAAAACATTGTTGGAAAGGAGACCAGAAGGCAACCAAACACATTCATTAGGAACTAGAACACTCTTGGCAAAGCAGATTTCTTTTTATCTTAATAGTCTGTTTTGGGCTTTTTTCCTCCTGGGAAGCTGATTCTTATTATGTAAACTTAAAAATGAGAATTGACTTTGATTTAACTAAATCTAAGAAACAAAATGAGGTATATTTGTTGGATTTTTTCTTTTTTTTTAGTTTTATTCTTCCATTTTTGCCTCTACAAAACAGAATGTGGATAGTAATAAATCTACAGTTTCTTATTTCATCCTTAGATGTTTTCAACTTGAATTTTCCAAAAATCATTAAAAGAGTTATTAGAGAGTACTTTAGGGATTTATAACTTTAAGGAGTAAAGTATATGTTTAAAGGCTTAAAAAACAGATGAGCAGAAAAAAACCTTTAACCTTGTTATTAAGATAACAGTCCCCACTATAAAAAATCTAGTTATATTTGGCTATGATAATAAAATTTTTTACCAGTTATCTTTTGTAAAAAATTTGAAGTACATAGCCAGCATGAACTGCTTTAAGCTTATAAAACTCTGTTGAGAAAAGGCCTTTAGCAAGCATTATTTTCCCAAGTGTTAAAAAAAAAAGGAATCTATTCTTTCACCATATAAAATACTTTTATTTCTTGCTTTTTTATTTCTTTTGAGTGCTTTACTTATTTTTTATATCTAGATACCTACCAATTCTATAAGAATTAACAAATTGGGTAGGTAACATGAAATAATCATTACTTTAAAAAATAGATCCAGGATCAATCACATCCTGGGCCATAAATCTAGATTTGGTAAATTCAAATAAACTGAAATCATCTCAAGCATCTTTTCTGATCACAATGTGGTAAGATTAGATGTCTTAGATGTCAGAAAAAAATCTATTAAAAATACAAACATATGGAGGCTAAACAACACACTTCTGAATCACCAACAAATCATAGAAGAAACAAAAAAAATCAAAATATGCGTAGAAACGAATGAAAATGAAAACACAACAACCCAAAACCTATGGGATTCAGTAAAAGCAGTGTTAAGTCCCCTTAGGTTCACAGCAATACAAGCCTACCTCAAGAGAGAGAGGAGAGAAATCAAATAAATAACCTAACTCTACACCTAAAGCAACTAGAAAAGGAAGAAATGAAAAACCCCAGGGTTAGTAGAAGGAAAGAAATCAGAAAGATTAGGGCAGAAATAAATGCAAAAGAAACAAAAGAGACCATAGCAAAAATCAACAAAACTAAAAGCTGGTTCTTCGAGAAGATAAGTAAAATAGACAAACCATTAGCCAGACTCATCAAGAAACAAAGAGGGAAGGATCAAATCAACAAAATTAGAAATGAAAATGGAGAAATCACAACAGACAACACAGAAATACAAAGGATCATAAGAGACTACTACCAGCAGCTCTATGCCAATAAAATGCACAACTTGGAAGAAATGGAAAAATTCTTAGAAAAGTGTAACTTTCCAAAACTGAACCAGGAAGAAATAGAAAATCTTAACAGATGGATCACAAGCACAGAAATCGAAACTGTAATCAGAAACCTTCCAGCAAACAAAAGCCCAGAACCAGATGGCTTCACAGGTGAATTCTACCAAAAATTTAGAGAAGAGCTAACACCTATCCTACTCAAACTCTTCCAGAAAATTGCAGAGGAAGGTAAACTTCCAAACTCATTCTATGAGGCCACCATCACCCTAATATCAAAACCAGACAAAAATGCCACAAAAAAAGAAAACTACAGACCAGTGTCACTGATGAACATAGATACAAAAATCCTTAACAAAATTCTAGCAAACAGAATCCAACAACATATTAAAAAGATCATACATCATGACCAAGTGGACTTTATCCCAGGGATGCAAGGATTCTTCAGAATTCGCAAATCAATCAATGTGACACACCACATTAACAAATTGAAAGATAAAAACCATATGGTTATCTCAATAGATGCAGAGAAAGCCTTTGACAAAATTCAACACTCATTTATGATTAAAACTCTCCAGAAAGCAGGAATAGAAGGAACATACCTCAACATAATAAAAGCTATATATGACAAACCCACAGCAAGCATCACCCTCAATGGTGAAAAATTGAAAGCGTTTCCCCTGAAATCAGGAACAAAACAAGGGTGCCCACTCTCACCACTACTATTCAACATAGTGTTGGAAGTTTTGGCCACAGCAGTCAGAGCAGAAAAAGAAGTAAAAGGAATCCAGATAAAAAAAGAAGAAGTGAAACTCTCGCTGTTTGCAGATGACATGATCCTCTACCTAGAAAACCCTAAAGACTCTACCAGAAAATTACTAGAGCTAATCAATGAATATAGTAAAGTTGCAGGATATAAAATTAACACACAGAAATCCCTTGCATCCCTATACACTAACAGTGAGAAAACAGAGAAATTAAGGAAACAATACCATTCACCATTGCAAAGAAAAGAATAAAATACTTAGGAATAAATCTACTTAAAGAAACAAAAGACCTATATATAGAAAACTATAAAACACTGATGAAAGAAATCAGAGATGACACAAGTAGATGGAGAAATATAGCACGTTCATGGATCGGAAGAATCAATACACTGAAAATTAGTATACTACCCAAAGCAATCTATAGATTCAATGCAATTCCTATCAAGCTACCAATGGTATTTTTCAGAGAATTAGAACAAATAATTTCACAATTTGTATGGAAATACAAAAAACCTCAAATAACCAAAGCAATCTTGAGAAAGAAGAATGGAACTGGAGGAATCAACCTGCCTGACTTCAGACTATACTACAAAGCCACAGTCATCAAGACAGTATGGTATTGGCACAAAGACAGAAACACAGATCAATGGAACTAAATAGAAAGCCCAGAGATAAATCCATACACCTATGGACACCTTATATTTGAAAAAGGAGGCAAGAATATACAATGGAGAAAAGACAATCTCTTTAAAAAGTGGTGCTGGGAAAACTGGTCAACCACTTGTAAAAGAATGAAACTAGAACACTTTCTAACACCATACACAAAAATAAACTCAAAATGGATTAAAGATCTAAATGTAAGACCAGAAACTATAAAACTCCTAGAGGAAAACATAGGCAAAACACTCTCTGACATAAATCATAGCAGGATTCTCTATGACCCACCTCCCAGAATAATGGAAATAAAGCAAAAATAAATAAATGGGACCTAGTTAAACTTAAAAGCTTTTGCATAACGAAGGAAACTATAAGCAAGGTGAAAAGACAGCCTTCAGAATGGAAGAAAAGAATAGCAAATGAAGCAACTGACAGAGAATTAATCTCAAAAATATACAAGCAACTCCTGCAGTTCAATTCCAGAAAAATAAGCAACCCAATCAAAAAATGGACCAAAGAACCAAACAGACATTTCTCCAAAGAAGACATACAGATGGCTAACAAACACATGAAAAGATGCTCAGCATCACTCATTATCAGAGAAATGCAAATCAAAACCACAATGAGGTGCCATCTCACGCAAAAAGTCTGCAAACAATAAATGCTGGAGAGGGTGCGAATAAAAAGGAACCCTCTTACACTGTTGGTGGGAATGCAAACTAGTACAGTCACTATGGAGAACAGTGTGGAGATTCCTTAAAAACTGGAAATAGAACTGCCAAACGACCCAGCAATCCCACTGCTGGGCATACACACCGAGGAAACCAGAATTGAAAGAGACATGTGTACCCCAAGGTTCATCACAGCACTGTTTTCAATAGCCAAGACATGGAAGCAACCTAGATGTCCATCAGCAGACGAATGGATAAGAAAGCTGTGGTACATATACACAATGGAATATTACTCAGCTATTAAAAAGAATGTATTTGAATCTGTTCTGATGAGGTGGATGAAACTGGAGCCTATTATACAGAGCGAAGTAAGTCAGAAAGAAAAGCACCAATACAGTATATTAATGCATATATATGGAATTTAGAAAGATGGTAACGATGACCCTATATGCAAGACAGCAAAAGAGACACAGATGTAAAGAACAGACTGTTGGACTCTGTGGGAGAAGGCGAGGGTGGGATGATTTGAGAGAATAGCATTGAAACATGTATATTATCATATGTGAAATAGATCGCCAGTCCAGGTTTGATGCATGAGCCAGGGTGCTCAGGGCTGGTGCACTGGGATGACCCTGAGGGATGGCATGGGGAGGGAGGTGGGAGGGAGGGTCAGGATGGGGAACACATGTACACCCATGGCTGATTAATGTGAATGTATGGCAAAAAGCACCACAATATTGTAAAGTAATTAGCCTCCAATTAAAATTTTAAAAATAGAAATATATAAAAATGATAGAATAAAAATGTAAGTGCCCACAATAATTCTTTATAAGTCAGTCACTCATGACTTGATGTTAACACTTTTTAAAGCTAATTCTGTCTTCTCTGTGTACCATATTGTCAGGTAGGTCCAAAGTCTTGCCCTGATGAAACCAAGTTAACTCTCAGGGTAAGTTAGTTTAATAAGAAGATACATAAAACCTAAAGCCAAACTCTGATCATAGTTTCTTGCAATTCCCTTTACACCTTATAGCTCAAATTTGCTGTCATTTGCCGCTTGTAGGTGGAATAAGACTGGAAAGTCTATGCATGCTAGAATGTCCATGGTGATACAAAGCTCCTTTGATGTAAATGTAACCTTAATCAATTATCCTATAAAAATTACATAAAGCAGTGCTTATTGTTTCATATCTTTTGGAGAATGAAAGGAAAGTTTGAGTGATACTTTGGTGCTTAAACATATATGATCTAGGCATGATTTTTAAAAGATATTAATTAGTACTTCTGAATCTGACATTTCAGATTGATCATTAAAGTGCAGAAAACTTAGAGATTAATACTTTTTTTTGATTTGCAGATAGCATTGCAATTCCAAAGTCAATATGTTAGTGATACCTCTTATCATACTTGGCAATCACCAGGCTTTTCTTGTCATCAAATAGCTTTAATTTACATTCTAAGTTAACTTTAAACTGGCCACAAGAAAAAAAAGGGCTCATAAATGAATCATGAAAATTTGATTTTCTCTGGTGGAAATTCTTCCTCAGTCTTATCATTCAGATAGTCTTATTAACCATTTTTTTTAGTAGAACACAGACACTTCTCAATTTATGAATGAGCTGTGTACCAGTGTGTTAAAAGTTCATAGGTCAACTGTTTGGAAATCAGAATGCAGTGATAATTTTTTTAGTCTTACATACAGCAGAATGCTTAATATACAATATAGTTGAACGTGATACAGTAAAATGGAAAGTTGTATAAAAGATGATTGTAAATGTTTAATCAGTAGCTACTCTGCCAGCTACAACAGTTTGTTGTAGAAGTATCAAACATTTTAACAAAAAATTGAGTACATATTACATAATAAAAATACTAGCCAACATATCTCTTGAGTTCACTAGAAGCCAAGCACTATTGTGGGTACCTTATTACTTTATTTACGTGTAATCTTCACAACACTATTTGATTGACATTATAATTATCCACATTTAACAAATGAGAAAACGAAGACCCAAAGAAGTTAAGTAATTTACTCAAGGTCCCTAACATGATAAAGGAGGAGCTGATATTTGATTCTAGGCAGGCTACCTCTAGAGTCTGCTCTTTTTTTAGTTGAAGTCTATTTAATTTACAGTGTTCTGTTAGTTTCAAGTGTACAGAAGTGTGATTCAGTTATACATACATACATTTATATATTCTTTTTCAGATTTTCAATTATATGTTACTGTAAGATATTGAGTATAGTTCCCAGTGCTTTACACTAGCTCCTTGTTGTTTACCTGTTTTGTATAAAGTAGTGTATATATGTTAATCCCAAACTCCTATTTATCTTCCCTCCTCTGCCTCTAACTATCCCCTTTGGTAACCATAAGTATGTCTTCTATATCTGTGAGTCTGTTTCTGTCTTAGAAATAAGTTCATTTATATCATTTTCTTAGATTTACATATAAGTGATATCATATGATGCTTCTTTTTCTAACTGACTTCACTTAATATGCTAATCCTAGGTCCATCTAGATTGCTGCAAATGTCATTTTAGTCTTTTTATGGCTGAGTAATATTACATTGTATATATATACCACATCTTTTTTATCCATTCCTCTTTCAGTGGACATTTAGGTTGCTCCATGTCCTGGCTTTGATTCCAACGAGCAAACGTCTTTTAATTTCATGCCTTCAGTCACCATCTGCAGTGATTTTGGAACCCAGAAAAATAAAGTCAGCCACTGTTTCCACTGTTTCCCATCTATTTGCCATGAAGTGATGGTACCAGATACCATGCTCTTAGTTTTCTGAATGTTGAGTTTTAAGCCAACTTTTTCACTCTCCTCTTTCACTTTCATCAAGAGGCTCTTTAGATCTTCTTCACTTTCTGCCATAAGGGTGGTGTCCTCTGCATATCTGAGGTTATTGATATTTCTCCTGGCAGTCTTGATTGCATCTTGTGCTTCATCCAGCCCAGCATTTCGCATGATGTACTCTGCATGTAAGTTAAATAAGCAGGGTGTCAATATACAGCCTTGACATACTCGTTTCCCAGTTTGGAACCAGCCAGTTGTTCCATGTCCAGTTCTAACTATTGCTTCTTGACTGCATACAGGTTTCTCAAGAGGCAGGTCAGGTGGTCTGATATTGCCATCTCTTTCAGAATTTTCCACAGTTTGTTGTCATCCACACAGTTAAAGGTTTTGGTGTGGTCAATAAAGCAGAAGTAGATGTTCTTGTGGAACTCTCTTCCTTTTTCGAATATCCAGCATGTTGGCAATTTTATATTTGGTTCTTCTGCCCTTTCTAAATCCAGCTTAAACATCTGGAAGTTCATGGTTCACGTACTGTTGAAGCCTGGCTTGAAGAACTTTGAGCATTATTTTGCTAGCATGTGAGATGAGTGCAATTGCGTGGTGGTTTGAGCATTCTTTGGCATCGCTCTTCTTTGGGAGTGGAATGAAAACTGACCTTTTCCAGTCCTGTGGCCACTGCTGAGTTTTCCAAATTTGCTGACATATTGAGTGCAACACTTTCACAGCATCATCTTTTAGGTTTTCAAATAGCTTAGCTGAATTCCATCACCTCCACTAGCTTTGTTCGTAGTGATGCTTCCTAAGGCCCACTTGACTTCACATTGCAGGATGTCTGGCTCTAGGTGAGTGATCACAACATCATGGTTATCTGGGTCGTGAAGATCTTTTTTGTATGGTTTTTCTGTGTATTGTTGCCACCTCTTCTTAATGTCTTCTGCTTCTGGTATGTTAGGTCCATACCATTTCTGTCCTTTATTGAGCCCATCTTTGCATGAAATGTTCCCCCTTGATATCTCTAATTTTCTTGAAGAGATCACTGGTCTTTCCCATTCTATTGTTTTCCTCTATTTTTTTGCATCGATCACTGAGGAAGACTTTCTTATCTCTCCTTGCTATTCTTTGGAACTCTGCATTCAAATGGGTATATCTTTCCTTTTCTCCTTTGCCTTTAGCTTTTCTTCTTTTCTCAGCTATTTGTAAGGCTTCCTCAGACAACAATTTTGCTTTTTTGCATTTATTTTTCTTGGGGATGATCTTGATCACTGCCTCCTGTACAATGTCACGAACCTCCATCCATAGTTCTTCAGGCACTGTGTCTATCAGATCTGATCCCTTGAATCTGTTTGTCACTTGCACTGTATAGTCTTATGCCATGAAATTAAAAGATGCTTGCTCCTTGGAAGGAAAGCTATGACCAACCTAGACAGCATATTAAAAAACTGAGATATTACTTTGCCAACAGTGGTCCATCTAGTCAAAGCTGTGGTTTTTCCAGTAGTCATGTATGGATGTGATAGTTGGACTACAAAGAAAGCTGATTGCCGAAGAATTGATGCTTTTGGACTGTGGTGTTGGAGAAGACTCTTGAGAGTCCCTTGGACTGCAAGGAGATCCAACCAGTCCATCCTAAAGGAGATCAGTCCTGAATATTCATTGGAAGGACTAATTCTGAAGCTGAAACTCTAATACTTTGGCCTCCTCATGCGAAGGACTGACTTATTTGAAAAGACCCTAATGCTGGGAAAGATTGAAGGCAGGAGGAGAAGGGGCCAACAGAGGATGAGATCGTTGGATGGCATCAGTGACTCAATGGACATGAGTTTGAGTAAGCTCTGGGAATTGGTGATGGACAGGGAAGCTCAGAGTTGGACACAACTGAATGACTGAACTGAACTGAACTAATGTTCTGACTTTTATAGACAATGTTGCTATGAAAGTAGGGGTGCATGTATATTCTTGAGTTAGAGTTTTCCCCAGATATATAACCAGGAGTTGGATTACAGAGTCATAAGGTAACTTCCTTTTTAATTTTTTAAGGAATCCCCATACTAATTTCCATAGTTCAGTTCAGTCACTCAGACATGTCTGACTCTTTGCTACACCATGAACCGCAGCATGCCAGGCCTGCCTGTCCATCACCAACTCCCGGGGTTCACCCAAATCCATGCCCATTGAGTCAATGATGCCATCCAATCATCTCATCCTCTGTCATCCCCTTCTACTCTTGCCCTCAATCTTTCCCAGCATCAGGGTCTTTTCAAATAAGTCAGCTCTTCGTGTGAGGTGGCCAAAGTATTGGAGTTTCAGCTTCAGCATCAGTCCTTCCAATGAACACCCAGGATTGATCTCCTTTAGGATGGACTGGTTGGATTTCCTTGCAGTCCAAGGGACTCTCAAGAGTCTTCTCCATCACCACTGTCCAAAAGCATCAATTCTTCAGTGCTCAGCTTCTGTAGTCTAACTCTCACATCCATACATGACTACTGGAAAAACCATAGCTTTGACTAGACGGACCTTTGTGGTCAAAGTAATGTCTCTGCTTTTTAATATGCTGTCTCATTTGGTCATAACTTTTCTTCCAGTGAGTAAACGTCTTTTAATTTCATGGCTGCAGTCACCATCTGCAGTGATTTTGGAGGCCAAAAAATAAAGTCAGCCACTGTTTCTCCATCTATTTGCCATGAAGTGATGGTACTGGGTGCCATGATCTTAGTTTTCTGAATGTTTTTAAGCCAACTTCTCTCCTCTTTCACTTTCGTCAAGAGGCTCTTAGTTCTTTTTCACTTTCTGCCATAAGGGTGGTGTCATCTGTATATCTGAGGTTATTGATATTTCTCCTGGCAGTCTTGATTCCAGCTTATGCTTTATCCAGCCCAGCGTTTCTCATGATGTACTCTGCATATAAATTAAATAAGCAGGGTGACAATATACAGCCTTGACATACTCCTTTTCTTATTTGGACCCAATCTGTTGTTCCATGTCCAGTTCTAACTGTTCCTTCCTGACCTACATACAGGTTTCTGTACGTAGGTCAGATGGTCAGAGGCAGGTCAGATGGTCTTATATTCCCATCTCTTGAAGAATTTTCCACAGTTTATCATGATCCACACAGTCAAAGGCTTTGGCATAGTCAATAAAGCAGAAATAGTTGTTTTGCTGGAACTCTTTTGCTTTTTCCATGATCCAGCAGATGCTGGCAATTTGATCTCTGGTTCCTCTGCCTTTTCTAAAACCAGCTTGAACATTTGGAAGTTCATGGTTCACGTATTGCTGAAGCCTGGCTTGGAGAATTTTGAGCATTACTTTACTAGCATGTGAGATGAGTGCAATTATGCAGTAGTTTGAGTATTCTTTGGCATTGCCTTTCTTTGGGATTGGAATGAAAACTGACCTTTTCCAGTCCTGTGGCCACTGCTGAGTTTTCCAAATTTGCTGGCATATTGAGGGCAGCACTTTCACAGCATCATCTTTTAGGATTTGAAAGCTCAACTGGAATTCCATCACCTCCACTAGCTTTGTTCATAGTGATGTTTCCTAAGGCCCACTTGACTTCACATTGCAGGATGTCTGGCTCTAGGTGAGTGATCACACCATTGTGATTATCTGGGTCGTGAAGATCTTTTTTGTATAGTTTTTCTGTGTATTCTTGCCACGTCTTCTTAATATCTTCTACTTCTGTTAGGTCCATACCATTTATGTCCTTTATTGAGCCCGTCTTTGCATGAAATGTTCCCTTGGTATCGCTGATTTTCTTGAAGAGATCTCTAGTCTTTCCCATTCTATTGTTTTCCTCTATTTCTTTCAATTGATTGCTGAGGAAGACTTTCTTATCTCTCCTTACTATTCTTTGGAACTCTACATGCAGATTATATCTTTCCTTTTCTCCTTTGCTTTTCACTTCTCTTCTTTTCACAGCTATTTGTAAGGCCTCCTCAGACAGCCATCTTGCCTTTTTGCATTTCTTTTTCTTGGGGATGGTCTTGATCCCTGTCTCCTGTACAGTGTCATGAACCTCTGTCCATAGTTCATCAGGCACTCTGTCTATCAAATCTAATCCCTTAAATCTATTTCTCACTACCATGTATAATCATAAGGGATTTGATTTAAGTCTTACCTGAATGGTCTAGTGGTTTTCCCCACTTTCTTCAATTTACCTCTTAATTTGGCAATAAGGAATTCATGATCTGAGCCACAGTCACCTCCCGGTCTTGTTTTTGCTGACTGTATAGAGCTTTTCCATCTTTGGCTGCAAAGAATATAATCAGTCTGATTTCAGTGTTGGCCATCTGGTGATGTCTATGTGTAGAGTCTTCTCTTGTGTTTTTGGAAGAGGATGTTTGCTATGACCAGTGCATTCTCTTGGCACAACTCTATTAGGCTTTGCCCTGATTCAGAGACTGTACCAATTTACATTCCCACCAACACCAACAGGGTACCTTTTTCTCCCTACCCCCTCCAACATTTATTATTTGTAGACTTTTTAATGATGGCCATTTTGGCTGATGTGAGGTGATACCTCATTGTGGTTGTGATTTGCATTTCTCTTAATAATTAGTGATATTAAGTGTCTTTTCATGTATTGTTCACTATCTGTATGTCTTCTTTAGAAAAATGTCTCTTTAGGCCTTCTGCCCAATTTTAGAGTCTGCACTCAACTACTGACTTACACTAGCTTTCCAGGCGCTGTGCTGAATGCTCAGGATTCAGGGATGAACAAAATACTGTCCCTACTCCCAAGAAACCTATAAAAGTGAGCTGAATAAACCAGAAATTCTTGCACAGTGTTGTAAGTAGAATATTGGAGAGATTTATGTGTTGCAATTAGAATATAAAAGTGGACATGTAAATCAGTCTGTGAAGTAAAAGAGCAAGGGACCACTCAGGAAGTTTTCCCAGAGATGGCAATATTTGAATCAGCTTTAACTCTGAAATTTATTATATCTGAAGAAGGAATTTTTGTCAGCTCTTTGTTCTGGTTGTAGGATAGATGAGAAGAGGCAAGGAAGCGCTGAGTACACTGGGACTGGAGCCAAGAGAAGGGTGACAGAGAAAATGACCTTTCTTACCCATTTTGTCCTAAACAAGATTTAATGTGTCTCTTAGATCTTCTCAGGTTGGTAGAGTCTCTCTGCCTTCAAGTCTGGGTCTACAGAGATTGTTGAGAAGCATATGCAAAACAGGGGACTGGATAAAAGAAGAGAAGCTTTCTTCAGATTTCGGGAGCTAGCTAGACCAGTAGAAATATCAAATTTGGCCTCTAAGTCAGACCTTGAATGAAGAACTTGGAACTCAGTGTTGCCTAAGGGATCTGAGTAGGTCTTTTCATTTTTATCCCTCTTCTAGCCATCTTTCGCCATGTTTCAGAATTATGGTTCTCAGAATTTATGGACATTTTAAAAGGAAGAATTTGAGCTTTAAAGAACGATAACTGTACTAATGAGTGGAAAGAAGCTTTTTGTCCTTTAATTTTTTTCCCTTCTTCTAACTAATTTGGCCTTAAATAACTCTTGTAAGTCTATTTTTTTTCTTTCTTAGAGGGAAAGGAGATTTTTTTAAAAATAGCTGTATCCTCTAGCCTGCCATATAACCTTAAAGGAGACTGAGAAGTCTAGACAATATCTTAGGAATCAGAGCCAGCTTTGCAGTAATTTGTGAATAAATAATGCATTGCAGCCTGTTGAATTCAGACTCTGAGCAAATGCCACTTTAGAGGATCATATAAATTACATCAGGTTATTACCCTCTGAATTCAGTTAACAGCACAAAAACAGCTTTTGTCAAGTCTTTTTCATCTCTTATTTTAATAGAATGCCTTTTTTCCATCTCTGCCCACATTCTCCTTATTTATTTTGTATCAGTCTACTGCATATTAGCATGAATGCTTTTTCATATTAAAGCTCCTTGACCTAATGAAATATAAACTACTTCAATCATTTTTAACATAGAAAGTCTCAAATAAAGTGAAAGTTGCTCAGTAGTGTCCGACTCTTTGCAATCGCATGGACTATACAGTCCTTGGAATTCTCAAGGCCAGAATACTGGAGTGGGTAACCTTTACCTTCTCCAGGGGATCTTCCCAACCCAGGGATCAAACCTAGGTCTTGCGCATTGTAGGTGGGTTTGTTACCAGCTGAGCTATCAGGAAAGCCTCAAATAAAGCAATGCCAAAAAAGTTTTTGGGGAGATGCCCTTTTTCTTTACCAGTCTTTCCTTGAGATGTGGTAGTGCATCTACCTAGCAGAAGAAATAAAAACCAAAAATGTAAAACTTAGTCATTTTTTTTTTACTAATAACAAATTAGAATTATTTAATGTTTAGATATGTGCCAGGCATCGTGTTAGATACTGGGTATAGGAAACCAAGTAGATCCCAATTCCTAAATTTAAGGAACTATAATCAGTCTGGAAAATTAGTTATTACACTACAGGAAGAAAAGTACAATGATGGAGGTATGCACAGATGAGGTGAACAATAAATGTTTGTGAAAAGAATAATCAGTATACAGTTATGCCATTTGAATTTTTAGAAAGTTGATCTAAATGTGAGTTTGACTTCTATGGCCTTGGGAGCCTGTGTTTCATCATTTGTACAGTTAGGGTAATAGCCACCTCACAGACTTGTAAGGAAGACTGCCTGAGATAAGAAAGACCCCAGTGACATGCCTGGCACCCACCAATCACTCTAGGAATATTTGTTCATTTATTCATTCATCCATGGCTGCCTGTGTGAAATTTTTGTGCCGAATGTTGGACAGCTCCACAGAGCCCCTTCTCAGAAACTGCCGTTGTTTCCTGCGCTGCTTGCTTTATCAGAAAAGGAAGTGAGGGAAGAGTCAGTAACTTCTTGACATCTCTGTCCAGTGGCCCATGTTGATATTCTTTGCAGTTTTGTCTCCTTTAAAGTTTGAAAATATTCCAGAAAATTTCAAATTTCACGGTCATTATGTTGATTCAATTTTTCATCCTATATCAGTGATTTCCAGAATATCCAACTAGAAAAATAAGTGAGGTGTATTGAACTCATTGTGCTTGAAGATATCACTCAGTGAGATGTTTGATAATATTTTTCAAATTTCCAGATGAATACATTATGGATCATGATGCCAGAAATTAAAGAACTGAAGTAGTTTTTCCTTGAATATAGTATTGATTCACTTTCTCTTTAATAGACATCATATACAGAAACATTAATACAAAGTTATTGCTGTCATCATTGCTAAAGATATTAACATGCTATTATTCGCCTTCCTATTTAGAAGTAGTTTCCATGAATTTTCTGTGCTATTAAGACTGGCAGAGTACAAACCCAGAAACTCTAGAAGCATCTCATTTGCTATAGTAAAAGTACCTTTCCTATCTGGTGGGTCATTTTTGTTGTGGTAGTAATTGTTTCTCTGTTTCTTTCTGACATATAGGATGAATTAATGCTAATAGGGTTGAGTTCACAGTTGCTCTTGTTCAAGGTAATGTGTGTGATGCTGCAACTCCAGCTCTGATGTTGGTGTTAACTACCAATGCTGGTATAGATTTCTGCTCAAGCTCTAGTGTTTCTTCAAAGTAGGAAGATGGTTTCTAAACATTGAAGTATTACAGCTCTGCCTTAGCTAGCTATTATTGCATAAGCAATTATCCCCAAGCTTAGCCATTTGAAGACTTTATTATATCACACAGTTTCTAAGGGATAGGAATCCAGAAGCAGCTCAGCTGGGTGGTTCTGGCTATCTCTCATTTGGTGGTGGTCGCAATGTCAGCCAGAACTGCAGTCTTCTGAAAGCCTGACTAGTCTGGAGGGTCCTCTTCTATGTTCACTCACATGGCCACAGGCAGGAGGCTTTCAGTTCCTCCTTCTCTGGACCTCTTCACAGGGCTCTCTTGACATGGTCCATTGTGGGAGGAGACTGCACGTGAGTGAATATTAGAAGATGGGGAACTCTGGGGACCATTTCTATACAGGGTACCACCTGTGTACACTTGCCTCCTTCCCCAGGGTATAAGAGTAGCCTTTGGCAGACTGTGTCAAGAATAGTTCCAGTGACATGCCATCTCCAGTAGTGCTGTCTCATGGCCCTGCCACCATCTCTGCCTTTCCCAGTAATTGACTCGCTATGGAGGCCATCCCACCAGTTTGTCTTTCTGCCCTGACTTGATTTGTCACAGATGCCTCGTTGCCTTTCTGGACCACTGACACTGCTCAGGGTCACCGCAGTTCTCTCTCACATGTTTCATTAGCTGTAAGTCTAGTAAACAGAAGATTACAGCCTTATGTTCTTCCTTCCCAGAAGGCTTGCTTCCTTGTAGTCTTCAGGCACTGTACACCCATAGTTTCTCTCTACTTCACCAGACACCCAGCTGCATGTTCATGTAACCCAGACTCAGCAAATGCTTGCCATATTCCTGTCCCAGTCCCTTCTGTTTCCAAAGAAATGTGTCCTGCTATGCAGCTTTTGAATTGACAAGGAAGGCTCCTCTCATCGCTAGGATTCAAGTTTTCCCCCCAAGGGATGAAGCTTAATCTCTGTTGTGTTATGCATCATGGTATATTGCTCCCCTTAGTGGCAGAAGTATTGGACATTTTGAAGAAATAAATGTACAGCTAAAAGGATGTGATATGTTTTAGTTTGCATGCTTGTAATTTAAGGAATATATCTGTTAAGATCTCTTTGAAATCACTATCTATAATGAAAATACTTCATAGATTTTTTTCTGAAATATTTTGTAATCCACTCGGAAAATTCCCACTTTAACACCAAATGAAAGTGTGTTAAAAACTAACAGATTGCTTTTTTTACTCAGAATTTAAGGAATTTTGCTCTCATGATACACAGAAGATGGTATGTATTAAAACACCTGGATAATACATCACTTAGTGATAGCCTTCTGTATGTCTGAGAATGTTTATTTCTTTGGTCTAATGGACTTGGAACTTTTAGGCAGAAAGTAGCTACTGTTTGGTTATCCCTTTACACAATTTACAATTATTCACTTAGGTATAAGCTCATCTTACTCTGTAATGTTAACTAAAGAAATGGGATCAAACTCTGCTTTCTGTCAGGAATTCTCCCTATAGGCTCAGTTCAGTTCAGTTCAGTCACTCAGTCGTGTCCAACTCTTTGCGACCCCATAAACCACAGCACGCCAGGCCTCTCTGTCCATCACCAACTCCCGGAGTTTACCCAAACCCATGTCCGTTGAGTCAGTGATGCCATCCAGCCATCTCATCCTCTGTCGTCCCCTTCTCCTCCTGCCCTCAGTCTTTCCCAGCATCAGGGTCTTTTCAAATGAGTCAGCTCTTCGCATCAGGTGGCCAAAGTATTGGAGTTTCAGCTTCAACATCAGTCCTTCCAATGCTAAACTGAACTAAATTTTTAAGTAAATGAGTGTCAGGTTAAATTTGATTGAGACTAGTTTTTAAATCTGGATCTAAAGTAATGCTGGAAAAAAAAAAATAAAGTAATGCTGGGATTTTTCTGGTGCTTGGGAAATGGTGCTGGTTGGTTTGTTGATTTGCTTATTTTGACTTTAAAGAGGCCATGAAAGCATTTTCTTTTTCTCCATCAGGAAAGGTTAAAGTTCTCTTAGTAAAATATGTCCACAACTTGTCTTAAAGAATATTGTGGTATATTCATTTCCTACCTGTGGATTTGAAATAAGTTTTTTTAGTTCACTGTATCTTTATGCTCTGACAGGGTTATGATAGCTAGGGGAACAATCTCTTTGATTTTCCTCACTTGTGAGTATGTATAACCTCAAATGTGATGTTAATGTGGCTTTGCATTCAATTTCTGCCAAGGAAAAATAATAAATTGTGGAGCTGATTAATCCAGTGAGTCTAGTAAGAAGTCCATTTATTTGAACATGTAGTCATTAACTCACCAAAGCTAATCAGATTTTATACATACTTTGTCAACAGGAGCCTGCTCTGCCTAGTGAAACATAATTTATTTTAAACTGGCATAATGGAGCATAACCTTAGATGCCCTTCTCAACTAGCTTTGCAGAAGTCGTCCAGAAAGATTCACCTTCCCTCTACGACTTTTTAGTGATCATCATGTCCATGTGCCAGAGGGCTCCATGGGGCAAATTTTACTCTCAGAGTGGAGTAAAAGTTAACACAATATTAGTATTGTGTTATATAATATACTATGTATATTATATATATATACATATATGTAATATATGTATTACATATATATATGTAATACATGTATTACATATGTATTACATATATATGTAATACATATGTATTACAATATAATATGTAATATACTAAGCTATAATTAGTATATCTCAAACCGTAGTTTCTAGATAGCTTCAAACATTTGAAATACCTGCCTCTCTGCCAATATGTGCTGGTAAATATATGACAGAAGAATGTGCAGTTTTCCTTTTTATGTTACCATGGTGGTATAATTTTAGTGTATTTAATTGGTTGGTTCTGGTCTGAAATACTAATTAACTTCCTTTCTGCCTCTGTACTGAAAACGGTGCAATAATTTTGACCTTGTGTTTATGTGGCAGTCTCCTCTGTATTAAAAAAGCCATGGACAGCTTGTTCCTCCCTAAATAATTTGAGACTTATTTTTGCCTCCCAGCTCCATAACAGCCGGAAGCGAAGAAGTCAGTATTTGAATTGTAGTAAAGGGATAGAACTGAGAATGACCAACCAATACTATTATCTTTGTCTTCAATGTTACGACTAGCTCTTAAGATCAAATACGTTTGAAGGTAGGAGATCTCTGCTACTTTGGAGAGTGACAAGAGATGAAAAGAGCAGCTTCCGTTATAGTTGTCACTGCCCCTATTACCTTGTATTGGCCATTCACATGAATGTATCAGATGTTGCAAGTCTTATAGGACCCTCAGAAGGGAAGATATTAAAAGCAATTTACAGATTTAAGGAAGTATAATTTCACACATGAAAACATTCTGTTAGGACCAGCAAGGAAAGACCTGCTAGGCAGAAAAGAGAATTTATTTGAATTTCTTTTAGTAAAGATTTCAAGTTAAAAAAAAAACAAACAAACAAAAAAAAGATTTCAAGTTAGTAGTGAGAAAGTCAAGCAACCATCGGCTTTCCAAGTAGCTAAAGTCACATTCAAAGAACTAGATATGAAGCAGAAAAGAATCTATTAGGCATAGATATCTTCATCACATCCATTCCTACAATCCCTGTTAGTAACATCATCTCATCTTACCACTTCTGGTCGTATCCAACACCATTCTAGTCTACACTACAGGTTATCTTTTGGCTGAATTACTTTAGTTACTTCCCAACTAGTCTTACTATAGCTACTCTTTTTTGTTTGTTTGTTTCATCAGGTCTTACTTGTTTCTCACGGGAGCTTCATTGCATCATTCAGGATCTTTTGTTGTGGCTTGCAGACTCCAGAGCACTTTGGCTTCAGTAATTGCAGCACATGGGCTCTCTAGTTGGGGTACATGGGCTTAGTTGCTCTATGGCAAGTGGAATCTTGGTTCCCCAGTCAGGGATCAGACGAGTGTCCCCTGCATTGCAAAGCCGATTCTTAACCACTGGACCACCAGAGAAGTCCCACTATAGCCACTCTTGCCTTCCTCATTCTTCTTAAACCCTTACCCCTGAACTCCATATAATTTGACCTCTGTCGCCTCCTCTTCGAAGTTCATCTCGTACCAATCGTTCTTCCACCTAAGGGCCTTTGCACTATTGTTGATTTGCCGGAAATACTCTCTTCCTCATTTCCCGTCCCCCAGTTACCTCCTTCTTAGCTCTCACAGCCCAGTTAGACCTTATTTTAGGTTACATATTTGCAAAGCACTCTGTACTTTTTCTTCAGGTGACTTGATTATATAGTCTCCTGATTATTTCTTAAACACCTGTCTCCAGACACTCCTTGAGAACTTTTTATAGAGTTTTGGACTCATTATTACTTCCTTAGTGACTGGTACAGTATCTGACACAAATCAGATGCTCAGGAAATAGTCAAAAGCTTGATAAAGGCACACACACACACGCATTCACCCTCTCAGTCTCTCTCAGTGGCATCGTTATGTGTTAATTAATTAGGCATCTTTTGGGATATCTACTCAACTTTCAACACTTCCCTTTTCTCCAGGATTTGTCCCATTCTACCTACCAAACACAGCTGTGGGCTCCTGGAAGCAGTATTTGTACCTTGCACCTCCCACTTTTTCTCCCATCATCCTCCCCTCCCCCTATCTCAGCTAATTGGACTGGCAGTGGATGCCCAACCCAAGTCAGACCAGTTTCTCCATAGGGAATTTGAAGTTGGAAGTGGGCATAGTTGGTGTTTTAACATATGAACTCCAGAACTCCAGAGTAACCATCTGCTGCCTACCGTGTAAACCCATGAAGTGCAGAGGAAGAAAGGATAACAGGAAATGAGGAGTGAAGCAAATGTACAGAGACGAGAGACCTGCCAATATTATAATCCTGGGTTTCAGTCTTTTTTTCTTCCATGAGCTTGCCCTTGTCTCTTGAGGCTCCTAAATTTCTTTTTTGCTGAACTTATCTTGAGTTCGTTTATATTATGTGCAACCAAAAAGAAGCGTTAATACAACTAGAAAAACTAAAAATAATGACCTTGAAATGTGCCCAGAAGAAGAATCAGTAGTCTCTTAACCCATAAGAAAATGAACAAACTTCACATAATTTAAAGGTACCTATAAGGTATGATAGTTTAGATAATTTTAACTAACTGCTGTCTTGAAGACCTGCATAATTAAGCATGAAAAATTCCTAGTTAGCTCTTTTTAAAAACTGAAGTGCTTCCACATATTTGAAAAGTATCTTCTTTGTCTCTTAATTTGGTTTTTTAAAAAATGAAAAACTAACATTTAAGAAAAACCTTCTTAATTAGCTCGATGACTTTAAAAAAAAAAAAAACAGAAATCTTTTAGTGCTGAGGGATTTAATACATAACTTCACTCAGTGGTTACTGTTTGGCCTCTAAAACACATAAATGACCAGCCAGGGGGAGCTAAACTTACTGTTAACCTAAAATACAATTCAAATAGAAAGCGAGTTCTCTTTCTGTTTTACCATTGTCATCATAAAAGGATTTGATGACTTTCCTCCATTTTCCTATGTCAGGGAAAAACATATATTATCTTTTTTTCTTTTTTTTTAATGAACGACAATGAGCACCAAAGTGATCTTGCCCATCAAATACTTTGCCTTTCACCTGCCTGCATTTGGACTCATCATTTCTTCCAGCTTTCTACATTAAAGCTTCAGTGAGCTGCATATTTCTAAGCTTTAGTCTCTCAGTCTTTCTTACATTTGTCTTTATGCTTGTCAGTCAACCAGAATTCTAATTTCTGTATATTATTTCACTCTCTAGCTCTCCATTTTATGTTCTAAGAAAATTGGCAGTTTCCAGCATAATTTTTAGTATATTAAAAATTAGTAACCATTCCATAGCACCTAATAGGCATGGGCTTATTGCCTATGCAGTGGCTTTCTGAATGGGCGTATTTAAAATGGGTGATAAGATTAAGCCAATCAAAAAGGGATCATCATTTTAAGAAGGGAGATAAATTGAGATTTGAGCTCCAGAAACCACAGAATGGAATGTATTGCTAATTTTACAGATAGTGTCCTCAAGCTATAGTTTTTTAGTATTTTCCAAGAAGGTAGAAATTTGAGAATATACAACTTAATACTCAACTTAGTTCATCATGTAAAAATGGGTACAACCATAACTATTCCATTGTTTGTGTAATGAGCCTAGGTTTCTTTCAGTTAAACTGTCTAGCTTTTGTGAAGCATAGAGATAGTTGTCATGATGGATTCCTTGAACACAGACAGTTCTTTTTCAAATTGAGCCACAATTGATTTTTTCATATCTTGTATCCGTGACATTATTCCTATAGAAAACATCAAGTAATAACTATTTTTAATGATGCTGTCTCCTCCTGGGTATAAGCTAGCAGTTTAATTTATAATTGCCTCTTTTTTTTTTAATTTGTTAGGCAAATGTGTAATTACATGATCTTAAATCAGCCTTTAGGGATGGACTTTTTAACTCATTCACTCATAAAAAGTAGTTACATAATTTTATCATGCCGGTAATACACATTGATTTTAAAACCCACTGGACTACTGTCGTTTTGGCTTTGTCCCATTTACTCTTTAGATCTCACATTCCTCTTATGTAAGTGGAGATGGTCACTATTACACCTATTTCAAAGGTGATTATGAGACTCAAAAGAATAGGAAGCATTTTGTACATTATTATTCTCAGCCCACTTGTTTATTTGTGTCCCATAGGTATTAACTGCAGGACTTATAGTCTATTCTTATACCTCCTATTTCCAGAAGTTTTTGCAGAAGTACAGTTTCTATAAGGCAAGACAGTTTAGAATTAAAATTCCTATGCCCTGAGCACAGTTCCACTCTTGCCCACCTCTTTTCCTTTTCTTCTCATAAACAAGAAAAATGTTCATGTGAAGAGTAATAAGGAGAGAGTTAAGAGAATTACTTAGCTGTAGTTTTTCTCTCCTTTCTCAGTTTTTTTTCTGTATTTGTAGGGAAAGAAAGTTTGTTTCTCTTTAAACAGAACTGAAGTTAACAGAAGCAAAATTGTTGTTATTATTATTGTTTGCAGCTAATGTAACATTTATTAATAGCAGCTAACATTTACTGAGCTCTTAATATGTGCCAGACAATGTACTACCATATTTCATTGGATCTAAAACACAAACATTGATGAGATGTACCATTATTTTATGTACCACTAAAAAAGAAAAAATTGTCAAGTAAATCACAACAAAAATGCTCTCCTTGCACTAAATTATTTAGTTAATGCCTGTTGAGATACTCCTTTAGGCTTAGATTTTTATTATGTCATCCTTGTGTATTCATAAAAGGAATTATAAATAAGATAAATTGGTATAAAATGTCCTCATGTTCAGGGCCCAATTCTTCTGAATTTCTCTTTTGACTCAGAATTATGAATGTCTGTTATTCAACACCAAATTGTCCTTTGAGCCATCAAGAGCATTGGTAATGCAGCATTTCTTAAAGAAATACTCCACTGTTACCTACGATTTTCTTCCAAGCCACTGACATTCATTTTGCAAGCTTTGACATCTTGTATGGGCAGTGATAACAGTATTGCAACTGCTGCCTAGCCAACAGCAATTATAAGAAGCATATTGATTTCAGAGATATTAAAATGTAAAAAATATAAATAAATGCATTTTGTAAAATATTAAATGGGGTGATTGTTTCACATGTATTATCTAACTTAACCCTCAGAATAATCTCACAAGGGAAGTACTGTTATTATACCCATTTTACAAATGAGGGAAACAAGGGTGAGAAAGGATAGATAGATTGCTCAGGAGTTTACAGTTGGTAAGAGACCAAAAAAAAAAACCACCAACAAAAAAACAACAAACTCAAGTCAGTCTGACCACAAAACCTTTATCCTTGCCACTGTAATATATTGGATTCATTTACATACCCCAAATAATCAAGATCTCTGATACGGGCATAGGAAGCATATCCTAATTCTTCAAGAGAGCTAGAACAGAGACTATGTAGAGCTGCATAAAGTATTTCCCAGAAGCTACCAAACTAGTATTTCAATGAGTAAAGACTAAATGAGGGACTTCCCTGATGGTCCAGTGGCTAAGACTCTGCACTTCCTATTGCAGGGGCCAGATTCAGTCCCTGGTCAGGGAATTAGATCCCACATGCCACACCTAAGAGTTTGCATGCTGCAACTAAAGATCCCTGCATGTTACAACAAAGATCAAAGAACATGCTTGCTGCAACTAAGACCTGGTGTGGCCAAATAAACAAACATATATATTTTTTAAAGACTAAATGAAAAAAAAAGAAAAGACTAAATGAAAAGACTTCTGCTCGTGTCTTCAGCTGCGTATAGATGCTGCAGTTCAGGCTTTTAATTTACATGAGTGGGTCTCTGTGTTTTAATCAAAATATTCCCATTTTCCTAATGGACGACAGTGTGACTATAATGATTTTATGGCACCTACCCTGGCTTGAATTTTATGAAAATTGATGATATGGTGGTTTTCTAATACCAGGTGACAGAAGAAGGGAAACTTTACTGATGGGTTTTTGTGGTTTTCACTTGAATGAATTAATGTACCTGCCATTCTCACCTAATTTATCATTCCAGCATAGTTTCAGACTCCGAGGACAAATTATTTTGGCCTACAGAGTCTGACGTTGCCTATCCTGTCTGCATCCTCCTGTATGCTTATTGACTTACCTATCTGTTTTTTTATTGTTTCAGTTTTTTAAATGCAAACTGAATATTATTGAGAAATTTTATATATAACTGGACTTAAGTAAAGCAGCAAAAGGAGCTTCATAGTGGAGCCCACAACTAATCATATCCCTGAAATTCTAGTGGCAGTGTTAGGATTTTCCATCCCCAGGAATAATTATCAATTCTAGTGAAGTGGCATAGTCTCACCTTTGGTATTCAGGAGTATAGGCTGAAAAGTGTGTCTTAGGCTCCTAGTAGATGATAAGTAAAGAATTGATAGGGGAGTCTTATATGAGGCAGAAATTTAATCAGTCAACAAAAATTATTTATTGAGAACATGCTGTGTGGCCCAGCTCTGGGTATGACAGAGTAAAAAATATAAGACATGGACTCTTCCTTCAAGAAGTACATAATGTTATAAGGGCAATATGTGCACTTTCAAAAAGGAAAGAAAATATAAAGCAAAGTGTAATTTTCTATGATGCCTCGACCTAACATATTGTAAGATCTCAGAAAACTCAGAGAAATCAAGTGTTTTGGAATAACCAGTAGGCCATGAAGAGAGGTTAAGTTCAAGAAAGGGCAGGGTTGTACAGATAGATAAAAAGTGGGGACAATATCCCAGAGAGGGAAAATAAAGAAAAATCCCGAATGCTTAGCATAAAGCAATTTACCTTCCTTAGACCCATGAAGTGTTCCAAGTCCTTTCACAACTGAAAAAGTCTCCTTTAGAATACAGACTGTTTATTTAGACTGGATAATCAACAAGGACCTACTGTATAGCACATGGAATTCTGCTCAGTGTTATGTGGCAGCTTGGATAGGAGGGGAATAAAAAAAAGAATACAGAATGTCTAAAATTGATTGAATTATTCTTGCTGTAGAAAGGCTTTATGTTTAAATTTATTGTTATGAAAAAATTAGGTACAAATCAGCACAGCTTGGGAGAGCTCATATTACATATTTTAGTGAATTGATGGCTAATTTACATCATGCTGGTGAAGTCACACAAGACTGGGACTTAAACCCGTGGGCCAGGACCAAAACTCAGCCCAACCAAAACTCAGATTGGGACCTGACCCCACTGTCTTTCAATTGAGATCACATGCCTGGTCTCAAGACTTAATGAAACTCAGGTTCTTTATGTCTCATCACAAAAGAATTCAGGGAGAGACAAAGTAATAGCTAAGAAGTAGATTATTTAGAGAGATACTCATTTCATAGACAGAATTTTTTTTTCTTTAAATATCATTCAGTCGTGTCCAACTCTTTGTGACCCCATGGACTGTGGCCCACCAGGCTCCTCTGTCCATGGAATTGTCCAGGCAAGAATACTGGAGTGAGTTGCCATGACTTCTTCCAAGGGATCTTCCCGACCCAGGGATTAAACCTGAGTCTCCCGCATTGCAAACAGATTCTTCACCATCTGAGCCAGTGTGGTCCATCTCAAAAAGCAAGAACACATTCCATGGGAGAAACGCATTCCACAGACAGAGTGTGGGCCATCTCAGAAGGCAAGAGACCCCAAATATGGGGTGGTTAGGTTTTATGGGCTGGGTAATTTCATAGGCTAGCAAGTGGGAGGATTATTCCAACTATTTGGGGAAAAGGGCAGAGATTTCCAGGAATTGGACCACTACCCACTTTTTGGCCTATTATGGTCGGCCTCAAAACTGTCATGGAGCTGGTGGCTGTGTCATTTAGTATGCTAACGTATTACAATGAGCGTATATCGAGGCTTAAGGTCCATTGAAAGTCAAATCTTCTGCCATCTTAGGCCTGATTCTAACCAGTCTTTGTCATACCTTCAACAGTATGTCATTCTTTTAAAAGGTTTTACCCTGTCCCTTCCCTGCTGTTTCACTGGGGTCCACTAAAAATGTATATCCTTCTTGTCTCTATTAGGCAAATTTTGATATTTTCATCATTTGCCAATAATTGCTTTCTACTGACTTAGAGAGTTTTCTCTTATAATGGAAGTAGGAGAAATTACCCATATTCTCATATGAAAATGGTAACAAGAAGAAATGTCTGCCTCTCTCCCCATTTTTTTTTTTGATCATTAATTTTTGACCTTTATTCTCTTGATATGTCTTACCTTAACTGACTTTCAGTTGTTAAACTATTCTCTCGTTTATGTGATATATCCCACTTGGTTATGGTTTTTAATCCCTTCTATATGTTGCTAGATTGGGTCTGCTAATTTGTTGAGGCTTTTATTTTTCTTTATTTCATAATTGACTGTGATAAGGAACTGATCAATTATGAATACACCAAGCCCAAAGTAAATTGTATGTCTTAATTTTCATCATTACTTTTTAACAGCTTCTCACACTGGTTGCTGCCTTCCATAGATTGCCTCACGTTTAGGTAAAATCAGCACATCAAGTCTTTTATAGTGACATTAGGTGTCAAGTAATGAACAAGCTAAATCTCCAACTCATAAAAGAGTGCTGACATGCTGTCAGCAATGCTCGGACTAAAGCAGCATGGAAATATATGTTGTATTTTCACCTAAACAACAGATCTCAGAGAGCTATCTACAGAAATAATGAAATCAGAGGAAAACAAACTGACACTCAGATGAGAAAAAGATAGCACTTTGCTTTCCTACCACGATTAGTCCTTGGTTCTTATCTCCTGAAATTGAAGCTTTTATATTTTTTTCCAGTACATGGACTCTCTGTGTCCAAAATTCTTGTGATCTCATGATAAGAAGAATGTCCTTGAATTCTGAATAATGTTGGGCCTCAAATCTCAAAGGAATATATAGTGCCAGGACTAAGGTTTTTTTCATGTTGCTGTGATTTAGAATAAAATGGTGTTGAAAGCAGAAATTGGCTATGGTAAGATTTACTGCTTGCTGAAAGAGTTATCGTAGAGGAAAAAATAGCTTGAGACTAACATGGTATAGTGATTCCATATGGAAACACTAACTTCATAGATTGATTAGAATATTAAATAGCTGTTAATTTTGCCAGAATTTGAGTCTCTTTCATATTGATCAAGGTCATATCTCAGGAAAAAACAACCACACAGATTTTGTATAATTCAGAATATTATGTGAATTAGTATATGGAAAGCACTTAGAACAGAATCTGGCACATAGTAAATGCTGTAACAGTAATATTTACTATTATGAATGATAGAGAATGGATTATTCTCTAACAACCTGAAGAATTTTTCTAAGAAAGTATAATAGTCCTTTTAGGCCTTCTTTTCTTTAGAACTGAACTTTTTTTTTTTTCCGCTTTCTCCATCACTCCATGAAAGTGAAAGTTGCTCAGTCGTGTCCGACTCTTTGCGACCCCATGGACTATATAGTCCATGGAATTCTCCAGGCCAGAATACTGGAGTGGGTAGCCTATCCCTTCTCCAGCGGATCTTCCCATCCCAGGGATTGAACTGGGGTCTCCTGAATTGCAGGCAGGTTCTTTACCAACTGAGCTATCATCACTCCATAGCTGATTATATTTCTTTAAACAAAAATAGTTAACTGGACTGAATTTCCTTGAGTTTATTCCCTCAATTAAAGGGAACCTGGTTAAGTTAGGTTTAAATAATCCCATTTTAGTCTAAATTCCCAAACATGCTGCTGCTGCTAAGTCACTTCAGTCATGTCCGACTCTGTGTGATCCCATAGACGGCAGCCCACCAGGCTCCCACGTCCCTGGGATTCTCCAGGCAAGAACACTGGAGTGGGTTGCAGCCTACCGGCTCCTCGTCCATGAGATTTTCCAGGCAACATGAAGACTAGTTAAAGGGACTTCGCTGGGAGTCCATGGTTAGGACCCTGCACTTCCAGAGGCATGGGTTCGATCCCTGATTGGGGAACTAAGATCCTGCATGCTCTGTGGCATGGCAAAAAAGAAAAAAAAAACTAGTTTAAAAAAAGTCAGCAAGCTGGAGGATTTTTTATTTTATTTTTGTTTTGTTTTTTAATATTCTCAGTTTATTTTGTTGAAATTAATTTTTATTGGAGTATAGTTGTTGATTTACAGTGTTGTCCTAGTTTCTGCTGTACAGCAAAGTGACTCAGTCATACATAACATATATTCACTCTTTTTAAAATTCTTTTCCCATATAGATCATTACAGAATATTGTAATGATCTGTATATACAGATCTGTATATACTGTGCTATACAGTAGGTTGTTATTAGTTATCTATCCCCAATGGCTCAGCAAGTAAAGAACCTGCCGGCAATGCAGGAGACATGGGTTTGATCCCTGGGTTAGGCAGATCCCCTAAAGAAGGGCATGACAACACACTCCAATATTCTTGCCAGGAAAATCCCATAGACAGAGGAGCCTGGCAGGCTATGATCCATGGGGTTGCAAAGAGTCAGACACAACTGAAGTGACTGAGCATGCATGCACGCACATATTTATAAATAGCAGTGTGTATATGTCAGTCCCAACCTCCCAATTTATCCGTCCCCCTTCCCCCCACCTTGGTAGCCATTAGTTTGTTTTCTTCATCTGTAACTCTATGTTTTGTAAATAAGTTAATTCATACCTTTTTTTTAGATTCCGCATATAAGCAGTATCGTATGATATTTGTCTTTGTCTGTCTTACTTCACCCAGTATCTGGAGGACTTTTTAAAGCAAAACTTACCTTTGTTCTGAGGATTGAATCACTTTCATTGATTGACATTGAAGAATATCTTTTTGTTTTTTAAGAATATGTTTTAATATTTTAGGTTATGTTTCCTTTTTTTTAATCAAGAAATGATAAATCACTACTTAATTAGTCTCTTATCTAACAGGAAAAGAGTTACTAGCTATAAGTCAGTGAAACAAGTTGCAAATAGATACGTGTGTTTCACCACAATAAAGATTTAAAACAGACTTAAGCAAAATTGAAAGATGGGCAAACTGGGTAAAAAAATCTTATACTGTGTTAATACAGGGCAAATATTTTTAATCTTATAAATTAATGAGACATATATCAGCACTTCTGTAAATAAATAGGCAAAGAAGGTAGAAAATTCAGAGGAAGAAATAGAAATGACCAGTACACATATTTGAAAAATGGTCAGCCTCACTAATAATCAAAGAAATGCTAATTAAAATGGGTTACCATTTTTACTCTAGCAGAGATTTTTAAAAATTATACTTGTTGTCAAGGGTGTTCTCATATACTAGTAGGATTGTAAAGCAATACATCTTTCTAGAAATTAAGCAATATATATCAAAAGCATTAAAGAATTTATACCTGCTATTTTTACACACACTAGATTGGCAAAGAATAAAAAGTCTGATGATACCAAGTACTGGTGAAAGTATGAAACAAAGGGAGCTCTTATACATAGCTAATGAAAAGTATTGGTGTGATTCTTTTGGCGAGTAGTTAGATATTATCTTGATAAGACAGGAGTTCCACTTCTATATACATGCCCTACAGTTGGAACTCTTGTTGCTGTTTCACCAGGGCACTGGTATAAGAATATTTATAATAGCCTTATAAAAAGGCTGACATGGGTGGAGAGGGAGGTGGGAGGGGGGATCGGGATTGGGAATACATGTAAATCCATGGCTGATTCATATCAATGTATGACAAAACCCACTGGAAAAAAAAATAATAATAATTAAAAAAAAAAAAAAAGGCTGACAGTAACTCAGATGTCCATTTATAGGAAAACTGATGGTGATATTTCCAAATAATAGAAATCTACAATAGTGTAAGAATGAAAGAAGCATGCTTAAATGTATCAACATGGATGAATTCTAGAAGTATAACGATTAATTGAAAAAAGAAAATCACAAAAGAATACATCCACTATGATACCATTTTATAAAGTTCAGAAGAAAGAAGAAATAAACAACATTGTTAATGTGTTTTAAACTAAACAAAGATAGCAAGGCAGTAAAAAATGAAGTCCAGTGATCCTCTACATAGAAAACCCTAAAGACTACCAGAAAATTACTAGAGCTAATCAACGAATATAGTAAAGTTGCAGGATATAAAATTAACACACAGAAATCCCTTGCATTCCTATACACTAACAATGAGAAAACAGAAAGAGAAATTAAGGAAACAATACCATTCACCATTGCAACAAAAAGAATAAAATACTTAGGAGTATATCTACCTAAAGAAACAAAAGACCTATACATAGAAAACTATAAAACACTGATGAAAGAAATCAAAGAGGACACAAACAGATGGAGAAATATACCTTATTCATGGATTGGAAGAATCAATGTTGTCAAAATGGCTATACTACCCAAAGCAATCTATAGATTCAATGCAATCCCTATCAAGCTACCAACGGTATTTTTCACAGAACTAGAACATAATTTCACAATTTGTATGGAAATACAAAAAACCTCAAATAGCCAAAGTAATCTTGAGAAAGAAGAATGGAACTGGAGGAATCAACCTGCCTGACTTCAGACTATAGTACAAAGCCACAGTCATCAAGACAGTATGGTACTGGCACAAAGACAGAAATATAGATCAATGGAACAGAATAGAAAGCCCAGAGATAAATCCACGAACCTATGGACACCTTATCTTCGACAAAGGAGGCAAGGATATACAATGGAAAAAAGACAACCTCTTTAACAAGTGGTGCTGGGAAAACTGGTCAACCACCTGTAAAAGAATGAAACTAGAACACTTTCTAACACCATACACAAAAATTAACTCAAAATGGATTAAAGATCTAAATGTAAGACCGGAAACTATAAAACTCCTAGAGGAGAACATAGGCAAAACACTCTCCGACATAAATCACAGCAGGACCCTCTATGACCCACATCCCAGAATATTAGAAACAAAAGCAAAAAGAAACAAATGGGACCTAAGGAAACTTAAAAGCTTTTGCACAACAAAGGAAACTATAAGCAAGGTGAAAAGACAGCCCTCAGATTGGGAGAAAATAATAGCAAACGAAGCAACAGACAAAGGATTAATCTCAAAAATATACAAGCAACTCCTGCAGCTCAACTCCAGAAAAATAAATGACCCAATGAAAAAATGGGCCAAAGAACTAAACAGACATTTCTCCAAAGAAGACATACAGATGGCTAACAAACACATGAAAAGATGCTCAACATCACTCATTATCAGAGAAATGCAAATCAAAACCACAATGAGGTACCATTACACGCCAGTCAGGATGGCTGCTATCCAAATTGCTTTGCTATTACAAAGCAATAAAATTGCTTTACAAGCAATAAATGCTGGAGAGGGTGTGGAGAAAAGGGAACCCTCTTACTTTGTTGGTGAGAATGCAAACTAGTACAGCCGCTATGGAAAACAGTGTGGAGATTTCTTAAAAAACTGGAAATAGAACTGCCATATGATCCAGCAATCCCACTTCTGGGCATACACACTGAGGAAACCAGATCTGAAAGAGACACGTGCACCCCAATGTTCATCGCAGCACTGTTTATAATAGCCAGGACATGGAAGCAACCTAGATGCCCATCAGCAGATGAATGGATAAGGAAGCTGTGGTACATATACACCATGGAATATTACTCAGCCGTCAAAAAGAATTCATTTGAATCAGTCCTAATGAGATGGATGAAACTGGAGCCCATTATACAGAGTGAAGTAAGCCAGAAAGATAACATTACAGCATACTAACACATATATATGGAATTTAGAAAGATGGTAACGATAACCCTATATGCAAAACAGAAAAAGAGACACAGATGTACAGAACAGACTTTTGGACTCTGGGAGAAGGCGAGGGTGGGATGTTTCAAGAGAACAGCATCGAAACATGTATATTATCTAGGGTGAAACAGATCACCAGCCCAGGTTGGATGCATGAGACAAGTGCTCGGACCTGGTGCACTGGGAAGACCCAGAGGGATCAGGTAGAGAGGGAGGTGGGAGGGGGGAGCGGGATGGGGAATACATGTAAATCCATGGCTAATTCATGTCAATGTATGACAAAAACCACTACAATATTGTAAAGTAATTAGCCTCCAACTAATAAAAATAAATGAAAAAAAAAATAAATTTAAAAAATAAATAAATAAAAAATGAAGTCCAATGATGTTACCTCTTAGGGGAGGCAGAGAGATGAGCTTCAACTGTTTGTGCTAATGCTTCCTCTCAGATTAGTGGTAGATTCATGGAAGTTTTTTAATTATTATGCTTCATGACTTGTCTATCATGTTTATTATTTGTATATATCAAATATTTCATAGTCAAAAATAAGAGCCTATAGATTTTTATTTTATAATTCATTTCTAGAGATCAGCCCAAAAATAATGATGAAAAATGCAGAAAGACTTTATCCCAGTGATGATATTTATTATAACCAAGAACTGAAACAACAAAGATGTCCAACACCCCTTTTTCATACCCTGTTTTGTTCAAAAAAGGGTTTAATAAAGCCCTAAAGAATATATTCAGTGAGACAAAAATAAAATAAAACTTGCTGAGAAATGAAAGTTAAAAAATGGAAGAAGGCTAAGAGAAAGCCAGGAGTAAAATTATTATGAAAAATATAAGTTATAAACTCCTGTTCTTGTTAGAGGTAGGTCACAAACTTGATTAAGCTTTTTGTAACCAGGGTAAGAAAGGAAATATGATTGTTGATTCCTTTAAGATAAGAAAGCACATCAACTGTTTTGATTGAGACGAGAGAGAAATTTCTCACCAGATTAACTGTATGAGCAAGTTATTTAACTTCTCTCTGCTTGTGTGTCCATGTCTATAAAATAAAACAATAATAATAATACCTGTTACATAACGTTGTGAGGATTACATAAGGTAAGTTCTTAGGACAGCACCTGGCACATTAGTAAGCACTCACATATATTACTGACTAGTCATACTTAATGACATTCTCAAGGTCTTATAGAAATCTCAGTGATCTTATAGAAATCTCAATGATCTTATAGAAATCAATATTGTGGAAGTAGGTGTTAAGATAGGAAATATTCTCAACAGTAGGATGCTGTGTTGTGAATTAATTTTCTAGTGTTCTACCTCTGTTCACTTACTACATATTTATTGTGCACCTCCTTTATGCAAGTTTTCTGTCTAGTAATATATGGTCAGGGTACAGGTCTTATTAAGTTGTTCTGCTTCAGCCTCCTCTAGGTAGTTTAATCTAGGAATTATTCTATTATGTTGTATACAAATGATATTTGTTGCATTCACTTTTTCTGCTCTTCAAATATGAAAGTAGTAGTCTGTAAACAGAGACTGGGCAAAAGCAATTATGAAAAGAAAAGTGAGACCTAGTAAGTTGAACTTAGTTAACACTTATTAAGAAGAGAATAATCAATGGAGGCACTTTCCTGAGAAGTCATATGGTGATAAGAATATTGTTACATTTATTGGAATTCAAACTATGCACCGAACTCTGTACTAATTTCTCTGCACACATTATCCCAATTAATCCTTATAACACTTTGAGGTTGTGAATATTATCTCCTTTTTTTTTTGGTGAGAAGATGTTGAATTCTTAGAGAAAGTAAATCACAGCAGCAAGTATGGGTTCAAGCTGAAATTCAGACCCAGGCAGCTGATTCTAAAACCTATATTCCTAGTCATTTAAATCTATTACCTTGTATGGACTGAAACCAAAACTTATCAAACCTTGAATCCCTTTGTTCCAGATCTAAAATAGTTTTTTCCAACACCTTTAGTCAAATACATCCTGGTTTTTATTATCCTATATTAAGTTCATGCGTTAGTCTTGTTTTTTTCCTAACTTTGACTATCAGACTATAAAGTTAATCTTTTTCTGATCTAACTGTGTGATTGGTACTCATGTCTTTTAGTCACTTGATTTGCTCACCAGTGTGAATTTTCTTTTTTTTTTTTTAATTATTTTTTTTTCCAGTGGGTTTGTCATACATTGATATGAATCAGCCATGGATTTACATGTATTCAAAACCATTTTTAAATGGAAAGAATCCTTGGATTTGAAGTAGAAGAGTCTAGCAAGTTAAAAATTTGGTAATCTATAATCTCATGGCCCTAGATGCCAATGGATTGTTTTGGCCCTTGCTCAGGGCACTAAATCATGTTGCCTTCTATCCAAATTGTAGGCCTTCCTCCTTAGCCAAAAGACAGTAATATTAATCATTGACAATGAAGATGCACCTTGTATTTAAAGATTAAGGAAATTCATACCTTAAGATTAAGGTAATTTGACCTGGGGCTCTCTAATGTCCCTTACCAATTGTAGAAACATAGATTTCATATTTAAATTATGGAATGTTTAAACTATGTTTGCTGTGTGGTTTGCAGTAGAGAACTTGGCCTGAAATCATTTTTCCAAAACAGTTTTTCTGAGACTCCTAATAGTAGCAGCAGTGACAGGATTCACATCTCAAAATCCAAATGCTGTCAGATGGAAAAACATAGATGTATTCAGCTCAGTGGCTTGAGATTACTATGCATTACTTGAATTGTACAGTTCATAAGCTAGGAAAAGCCTATACTTGTAAAAGGGCATGATTTACTCTGAGGGGTAGACAGAGTCTCCTGAAATGTAATTTTGTGAGAGAATTTTTTACATTTGTTGAAATATATTAACCTCAAAAGTCTTTAATAAATCAAGACCCACTTGCAGATAACTGATTTCTTTTTTCTTTTACTATTTTCTAATCTTATTTTGGCCTTTGTTCATAGTACATGTTTTCTTCCTAGCTTCCCTTCTTCCTTAAATCATTTCATCTCTCTCTATATATATATGTGTGTGTGTGTGTGTGTGTGTGTGTGTGTGTGTGTGTATACATACACACACCATCTGTCTTTCCAAAGAACTGTTCTTTCTCTCAACAAGGGGCAAGGATGGGAGTGAGAGGCACAGTGTGGTCAGAAACCGAGGGAAAATCTTGCAGACAGTTTTTTGGCTCCTCTTCTCTGTCCCGTTTCTCTGCCCTGCAGCCCCCTGGGGGAACAACAGGAAGCCAGCAGCTTGTATCCATTTGAGAAAGTGGCCCTGGCACAGAAGAGAAAAGCTAAGCTCAGCTCTGTTCCTAGTCTCAGAGAAGCCATGCAGATGGTGGGTAGTGTGCCACAGGATCCCACAGATTAGAGTTTCTTTTTTTGTTTGTTTTATTGAAGTGTAGTCAGTTTACAGTATTGTGTTCATTACCGGTGTACAGTATAGTGATTCAGTATTTTTGCAGATTATTCTCCACTATAGATTACTACAAGATAATGGCTATAATTTCCTAAGCTCTACAATTTATCCTTATTGCTTACCATTTTGTTTATAGTAGTTTGTATCTATTAGGCCCATACCCCTAATTTGTCTGTCCCTCCTTTCATCTCCCTTTGATAATCATAAGTTTATTTTCTGTATCTTTGATTCTGTGTCTGTTTTATATATACATTCACTCGTACTATTTTTAGGTTCCACATGTAAGTGATAATAGTATTTGTCTTTCTCTGACTTATTTCACTAAACATAATGTTTTCTAAATTCACCCATATTACTATAAATGAATGTATTTCATTCTTTTTATGGCTGAGTAGTATTCCATTGCATATATATATACTGCATCTTCTTAATTCAGTCATCTATTGATGGCACTTGAGTTTCTTCCATGTCTTGGTTATTGTAAATAGTGCTGGTATGAACATTGGGGTGCATGTGTCTTTTGAATTAGTGTTTTCGTTTTTTCCAGATAGATATACCTAGGAGTTGAATTGATGGGTCATTTAATGCTTCTATTTTTAGTTTTTTAATGAACTTCCATACTGTTTTCTGTAGTGACTGCACCAATTTACATTTGCACCAACAGTATAGGAAGAGAGTTCCCTTTTCTCCATACCTTCTCCACCATTTATTTGTAAACTTTTTGATGATAGACAGTCTGGCAGGTGTGATGTGATACCTCATTGTGGTTTTGATTTACACATTTCTTTAAAAATTAAGCATGTAGAGCATCTTTTCATGTGCCAGTAAGCCATCTGTATTTCTTCTTTGGAAAAATGTCTATTCAGGTCTTCTGCCCATTTTCTGAGTGGGTTTTTTTGATACTGACTTGTATAGGTTCTTTGTTTATTTTGGATATTAACCCCTTCTCATCACTTACAAATATTTTCTTCTGTCCCATAGGTTGTCTTTTTGTTTTGTCAATGGTTCCTTTGCTGAGCAAAAACTTTTAAGTTTAATTAGGTCCCATTTGTTTATTTTTTTATGTTATTTCTTTTTTATTTCATTTTTAATGTTATTTCTTTTTATGTTTATCTTTTTATGTTATTTCTTGTCTTAGAAGACTGATCCAAGAAAATACTGCTACAATTTATGTCAGACTTTTTCTGGGAGTTTTATGGTTTCAGGTTTTATATTTAGATCTTTAAACCATCTTGAGTTTGTTTTTTTATATGTGGGATATTTTATATATGATATGAGGGAATGTTCTAATCTCATTGTTTTCTATGTCTTTCCAGTTTTCCCAGCACCACTTATTGAAGGAATAGTCTTTTCTCCATTGTGTTTTTTTATCCCCGTGTCATATTAGGTAACCCCAGGGTGTGTGGGTTTATTTCTGGGCTCTTTTGTTCCACTGATGTTTATGTCTGTTTTCATTCCAGTATCATGCTGTTTCTATTACTGTAGCTTTGTTAATACAGTCTGAAGGAGCAGTGAAAATTGTGGGTGGTACACTGGAACACACTTATTCTGTGCCACAGGATCAAATAGAATGGAATTTCTTAATTGTCCTACTGAAGTGGAACTTAAGAGGCTTTATCAATATCTGATAAATAAAATACAAACCAATCATTTCAGTTGCTTCCAGATGTATAAATAGAAGCTTTCTACACTGTGATAATTTTGCAATAATCTATCTTTCCCCAAAGACCCTCTCATGACCTTGGGGATTATATTCATGTGGTGACACATGATGTCAAGCTATTGCCCTTGAAAATGTATCCCTAATGCAGGCCCTTGAGAAGCTACCCTTGAAGATCCCTGGCCTAGTAGGTCTTCAGTGCTGCTCCAAATCTAATTATAGAGGAGGTAGTGAACTTTGAAGTGGGCTATACAGCTTGGAGCTGAGTTTTATAGTTTTTAGGCTTCCGTGGTGGCTCAGACAGTACAGAATTTGCCTGCAATGTGGGACACCTGGGTTCAATCCCTGTGGGAAGATCCACTGGAGAAGGGAACAGCTACCCACTCCAGTTTTCTGACCTGTAGAATTCCATGGATAGAGGAGCCTGGCAGGCTACAGTCCATGGTGTTGCAAAGAGTCGGACACTTTAACTTTCACGCCCTTTCACATTCCAACCACATCAAAATATTAATAATAATAATGATAGAAAAAGACAAGTCTGTGTTTTCAAACAAAGTTAGTAAAAATGCTAATTTGAGCACTGGAATTGTTACTTGGGGATCTCCACTGGAAATTGTCTTTACTGCTTTGAGACGTGGCAGAGGTGAGGTTTATGCCCCTGTGGAGAGCAGATGAATGCAGGCTTTCATAAGCCTGAGCACACTGCTGCTGCTGCCAACACTGGAAAAAGAGACATTGCAACCTTGAATCTATCTTGTGGGATAAAACTTAACTCATCTAATTCAAATTTATGGGATTTCTCTACAACTGCGAAATCTCCCAGATAAAGGTAAAATGAACGCCCTAAATAGTTGAAGCCTAGGAGAGCAGGGATGGCAGCTTTGTTTCACTTGCATTGAAGAAGCCCGGGTATCACATGTCACTGAAAATCTGATTTTAAACATTGCAGAAAGTATGTTCATTTGCAAAAAATTTTATCAGTCCTTCATTTTTGTTTCAGGGTGGTTAATTGAATCATAAATCAAACTTAAATCCTGAAAACTTTTGATATTGTCCAAAACTAATCAACTCTGTAGAAGTGATGGTGTGGCAAACATGAAATACTGAGTGGTTGAGTTAAAAACGAAGCTTTTGCTTAATACTGATGCTGATTTCTATGGAAAGAGTTTTGCTTCTCACTCAAATATGACTAAGCACCCTTGCTCTATAAGTTTATCCAAAGCAACATATTGCTATCCTATAGGATGAATATGTGCTAGTGTTTAGAAGGAGGAAATGGTATGTTATTGAGATAACAGTCTTTGGATCCAGACAGAGCCACATATGACTCCCAGCTCTCCTTCACCTACCTCAGTTTTCTCAACTGTAAAATGGAGCTGATAATATCTACTCCATAGGATTGTTACAGCAATTAAATGAAAGATTGTATGAGTGAAGTTCCTGGTTCATAGTACACCATCAGCAAATGATTGCTATTGTTAAAATGTAATTCGTGTGTCTTGATCACTGACATAGTCTGACCAATGAGGAGACAAAAGTGTATATCGACTTACCAAACTAAGCAAGGAAATAAAAACTGAGAGAGACTTTCACCCTTAACTATATACTTCCTTATTTTATATCTTACATGTAAACCTTATCTTGTTACTAGATGGTAAAGTTCCTAAGGACAGAAACTGAATCTTCTTTCCTGTACCCTACAGTGACTAACAGTGTTAGATAACTAGTAGACATTCAGGAAATGTTTGTTGACTTGATCTTACTTAGCAATGTCTTATGTCTATATATAACCCTCTTAGGAGAATAAGATTTTGCTCTACCGTGTAGGAATCGGAAAGTTTCTTTGTAACTGTTATTTTCCGTAAAACCATGGGGAAATTTTACCATGTTGAAATCATTTTGCTTTCTAATTGGTTTCTAGGCCCATCTTTAGCCATTTTATTATTTAGGCATTTATATATATCATTAACACTGCAGCTGGTATTAAGATAACTTCTCTCTGTTTTTAAATGACAATCTTAGTTTTCTGATATTACTTAAATTAGCTTGGAGTTTTTTGTGCTTAGCCTTTCCGCCTGCATATTTAAATATGCTTAATGATTTTTTTGTAGCTTTGTGATAAGTATGCATGTCTAATTGAGGCATCGTACACTCTATACATTTTTTTTCAAGCTCTATTGATGTTCTAACATTTGATTACCATTTGGGGGAAAACTGGAAAACACACTGCTTTTCTTTGAAATCTTTAGAGGTCTGTATAACAATATTAAGTACAGATCAAGGAACTGGTATGTACAATTGATCAAATTTATAATAATTAACCTTTAAGTTTTCTCTGAGTTACAGAGATGTGGATGATCCAGAGAGCACTTATTACTAATAATATTACTGATGAATTTAAATGGAGTTTTAGCATTGTTTTTATTCTCACAAGGAAGTTCCTGATCTAGAAGATATAGGAGATGTTATAGCAGCTGTTTTATTGGTGAGAAAATTCACTCCTAGAGTAGTTGGGTAACTTAACGGCAGATCTGGCATATAAACCCAAATATTCTGTTTCTAATTTTTTTTCATCTTGGTGAGAATTATAGTTCATGATCCCAGCCATCAGTCATTCTCAGAATCCAACAGTTGATCTTTCCACATCCCATGTCCAAATACTTTCCATTTGACCCCGTGAACACTCTTTCTATTCACTTTCCAGTTTGAACGCCATGACCCTGTGGATGGGAGAATCACTGAGAGGCAGTTTGGTGGCATGCTGCTGGCTTACAGTGGAGTGCAGTCCAAGAAGCTGACTGCCATGCAGAAGCAGCTCAAGAAGCACTTCAAAGAGGGAAAGGTAGGTATCTTTGCCTAGAGTAAACCATGAGAGCATATTGTTACTGCAAAGTACTAACATAATGAGAGTGAACTAGTGACTAATTATGACTAATTTATTTCTGGTACTTGGAAAAAAAAAAAAAGCAGTTTGTGAAGAAGAAGGGATAGCCGCGAATGACCCTAGGTTTTTTTGTCCCTATCACAATTTGACCATGAACTGAAATAGTGAATTGAAAGAGAGAGACTGGTTCACCAGGGGACATACAGAGTTCACTTGTAGATATCTTGAGTTTAAGGTGCCTGTGGACTATCCAAGTAGAGATGGTTAGCCAGAAGTTGGATATTCAAATCTATTTTAGAGGACTGAGCTAGGTTTGGGAATCATCAACACACTATTAGAATTAAAATCATGAAGATTGATGAAGTTATCCAAGGAGAATGTGATACAGAAAAGAACCATGAGCCAAGGGCAAGATCAAGTGGAACACTAACATTTAAGCAGTTCCAGAATGAAATCTTGAGGAAATGGTTAGAGGAGTACCTAGAGAAAGTATTGAAATCAAAGCCAGGGAAGAAGAGGGTTCAAAAACTAAGAGATTACAATGTCCCCTGGGAAAGAGAGGGTCCAGTAAAATAAAATGATAAATACCCATTGGTTTTGGTGAAATGGTGACCTTTGGGAGAGTTGTTTTGTTACAGTGGTCCAGTTGGAAGGCGTATTAAACAGAAAGTGAGGAAGTTGGGAAAAAAGGAAGGAAGAAGGAAGAGGGAGGTTCCAGAAAGAAGGAAATAGCATATGTTTAAAACTCTGAGGCAGTAGTATATTAACTCTGCTTGGGCTCCTATAGCAAAATATAATAGACGGGGTGGCTTAAAAAACAGAAATTTTTTTTCTCACTGTTCTGGAGGTTAGAAGTCCATTATCAATGTGTCAGCAAATTGGGTTTCTAATGAAAGCTTTCTTCCTGTCCTGTAGATAGTCACCTTCTTTCTCTGTCTTCACATTACCTTTCCTTAGTGTTTATACAGAGAGAGAACATGCTCTCTAATGTGTCTTCTTATAAGGACACTAATCCTATGCGATTGGGACCCCAGCATTGTGACCTCATTTAACCTTAATTATTTTTTTAGAGGCCCCATCTCCTAATACAGCCATGGTGGGGGTTAAGGCTTCAGTGTGTTAAGTTTCAGAGTGAGAGGACACAAACATTCAGTCCATAACAAGCAGGAAAGACGAATCTGGCATGTGTAAGGAGCTAAATGGGGATTATTACAGTTGACAAATACTAACAAAGAGGAGAATGGCCTAAGATGAGGTCTGAGAGGAGGATGGGGACAAGAACCTGCAAGACCTTGTAGGTATGTAATGATTTGGGGTTTTAGTCACAGCGCAATGAGAAGCTATTAAAGAGTTGTGAGCAGGGAAATAGCATGGTTGTATGTATGTTTAAAGAGACAACTCTGAAAAAAAAAAAAAAAGAGACAACTCTGGATGCTTTATGAAGAATAGTTTGGAAAGGAGCAAGCATAGAAGCAAAAGACTGAGACTAAGATTATTAGAGATTTCAGGAGGAGATGAATGGGTCTTTTTTGAGCAGCGTTGAGATTGGAGACCATGGATTTGTGGTGACACTAGTCAACACTGCTCTGTGAGAGCCTTCAGAGCTGTATCTGGTACAGGAAGAAGCAGATGGTAGAACTGAGTCAGTGTCTGGGATTTTCTAGGTGGTGGGATGAACAAACTGAACCAAAAACTAGTAAAGAGGCCAGATCTCTTAAAGATCATGTACACACACAGAGAGACACACATACACAAACACACACAGCAATGCAAGGGCTAGATCCCAGATATCATTCTCAGCCCAACACCCTTTCCACATGACAACAATTACCGTTGAGCCATGCCTGGAAAATTGACCTAACATTAAACATGTTCCATGAGGGATTACTAAGGTAGTGTGATACAGTAGACATGGAGCTAGAAGACTTGAGTTCAAGTCCTGCCTCAGAAGTTTCTGTGGACGTTGGCTAGATCACTTAACTGACCTTGTAAGCTGAGACCCTTGTCCTTTATGCAGGCTCTAAACTTTAAAGACCCAGTAAGAAATAGAATTGCCTGGGCTTGTTTCCATTTTCTTAGTCTTTGTGTAGGAAATCTTGCTTGAATAGCTTCACCCCCAAGTTGGTAGAAAGCAGTTCTTACCAGTTAGAGTTTTTCCTCCATACCTTGGGTGTTGAAAAGCTGAAAGGACCTCTGAACAGGCTGTGGACTGCAACTGAGAGCAGGCTGGATTCTGAGAGAAAGTGTCAGCTTCTCTGAGCAGTCCAGTCGGTCTGAAGGTGTTCTCTTGGCTATGAAGGAAGATTCCCTAACAGAAAGTGACAGAGGACAATGCTTCTCTCCTAAAGAGAACTCCTGTATTACCTTGTACACAGCTCATATCTATTGGAAGTTATGATTTCAGAAAGTTGATCACAAATATCTAGGTGAATTTTATAGGGAATACACCTTTCTGTTGACCAGACCCTTTTTTAATGTCTTGGCTGCACTGCACAGCATACACCCCCACCAGGGATCAAACCTGCAATGCCCCACCCCCATTCCTGCATTGGAAGCATGGAGTCCTAGCCACTGAACCACCAGGGAGATCCTCGACCAAACTTATTTTTAAAGTTTTGGTCCTGGCATTGATTTGATCTTAAAATAATTTTCTATCACTCCCCAGGTGTCTCAGTGGTAAAGAATCAGCCTGCCAGTGCAGGAGACACAGGCTTTGACCCTGGGTCAGAAAGATCCCCTGGAGAAGGAAATGGCAACCCACTCTAGTATTCTTGCCTGGAAAATCCCATGGACCAGAGGATCCTTGTGGACTACAGTCCATGGGGTTGCAAAAGAGTCAGACACCACTTGGCAACTAAACAACATTATCTATCATGATAGGTTAATTCATGTTTTGATATGAATTTATATTTAAAAGCAATAAATTGGGTGTTGGAGACATCTCCCTTGAAGAAATAAAGTATTCTAGCTTTGGCAGGAGTTAATTTAGGACCTGAAGACCTTGCAAAAAAGCCCTGAAGTGAAAAGACAAATTTTGTCAGGTGATAAAAATCTGGGGTGCTAAATTATTTCTGGCCCAGAATTTCTAGCCTGCTTTAGCAAGGAGATGGAGATTGATTGTACTCTCATGTTGGTTAAATAATTTGTGAACATAGCAATTAACTAAAATGAGAGTTAATGAAGGGCCTTTCCTCCTAAGGTTACCAGTCCATCTCTCTGGGACCATTTCCCATTATAGAGGAATGACTATCTGCTTTCTAATTGCTTCCTTTATTCCACTCTGGATTTGTTAACATGAAAATGTAAGTTTTCATTTGGCACATGTTAATCACTTTCTGTGTGGGGTTCTGTACAAAATTTCAAACCACAACTAAAAAATTGAAGGTCCTAGTGGTGGTATTAAATAAATATTTGCATCTTAGTGACCATGCAGTGCTTCATAGCCATTTTCCTTTTTTGTCTTTCTAACAGCTTTGCTAGATCTTATTTTGCCTTTGAGAATATAGAGACAGAGAAGAAGATAAATAAATGATCTGCCCACAATCTGGACTAAAATCTAAGGCTTCCTGTTACAGATCTTGTCCCTTCTCTAACAAAATTCTGTTTTTTCTAAAAAATACTCTTTCTCTAATGCAGTCCTCTGGACCTGGTTTTCCAGTAGGCTCAACTTGGGGAACTTTTCAGAAATGTGGTTGTTAAGACCCTCTTCAAATCAACTGAATCAGAAGCTCAGTGGGTGGGTCCAGGCATCAGTAGTGCCTAAAAGTCTCCCCAGGTGATTCTAACGTGCAATGAAGCTTGCCAGCCACTGGGCTGGAAAAGTCTGCCTCATCAGTGTCTCCAGTTCTGTCCCTGAGTAATAGCTGGAGGAATTGGGGAACCTTCCATGCCCGGAAAAATGACTCTGTTAATGCTGTGAGTAACCACCATGTTTCTTATTTAACAAAGGCAGATTTTTCTTTTCTTTCTTTCTTTTTTTGTTTTATGGAAAACTTTGGCTTTGTTTTCAAGATTAGTCCCTAACCTCTATCAGATTTTCCCCATTCCCCTCACTGTCTTTTTTTTTCTGTGAATTTTTCTTCTAGGTCAAATGTGACTCAACTTAAATTTTTTTAAACTTTCCATCCTTCAAATTACCTCATTAAAGGAAAGCGTTTTCTGAGACTTCATAGGTATAATTCACAGTGTTGGTTCTCTATGATTAAGAGTGCAGACACCACAAGCTTTAATAATTTAGCAAATCCACTCAAGAATGAATTGAAAGTTACAGTTCAGTGGCAGACATTGCTATATTCAAAACCAGGTACTATAGGATAAAAGATAAAACCATCACCTATCCTCAAGAAATATGTAGTCTGTAATAGTCTAATAAAACATATATCTATGCAAAGAACTATCTAATTTCATAGCAATGCACTCTTCTAAATATTTGAAATACAAGAATGAGCAAAACCAGGTGTCTGTTCTCATAGTGGAGGAAGATATAATAAATAATCATAATACAACTCACTCAACTTTGAGCCTCTTAAAAGCACTTCTTAGTCATCTTTGTCATCCTCTGTATGATGTCTCACAGGCAATTGTTTATCAGATGCATTGATGAATGTATATTATGTGCCCTAATAAAGATATAATAAAACTACTGGGTTATTTTCTTTTCTTGTTTTCTGTGGATAATATTCATGTGGTCTCTTCTGTTCACATAGTCTCACAGATACTTGAGAGTTGAACCCACATTGTGGTCTTCATAAGATATCAGATTCTAGAAACATTGATCACAGAACCTTTGAGAAATTCTAACCCCAATTATTGGGTGTCCACCAAAACCACTATGTAGAATAACACCCAAGATGTGGCCATTAAACTTAAAAGCTTAGAATTGTGCTTCACTGATTTGCTTTGTGTTACTGATTACCTTTGAAACCTGTACCTCCCTCAAAAGAGTACTAAGCTGTGAGTTACTAGTCAGAGATTTAATTTTATTTTTCCCCTGTTTTATTTTCAGTTCTCCACATCCCCAATACAATTAGTGTCATATACCTCAGCCTTTTCCCTATTTCCTATCCCTCAAGGCCCTATACATACCAGAGAAGAGAATATATTTCAGAACATAACCAAGTAAATTCATTACTACTAGTTTTGTAGTAATGAGCCTGACAGCTTACTCAGGACTTTGACCTATCGTTTCAGTTAAGTTCAATTTAGTCACTCACTCGTGTCGAACTCTTTGCAACCACATGGACTGCAGCACGCCAGGCCTCCCTGTCCATCACCAATTCCCGGAGTTTACTCAAACTCAAGTCCATTGAGTCAGTGATGCCATCCAACCATCTTATCCTCTGTTGTCCCCTTCTCCACCTGCCCTCAGTCTTTCCCAGCATCAGGGTCTTTTCAAATAAGTCAACTCTTCACATCAGGTGGCCAGGAATTGGAGTTTCAGTCTTCCAATGAACACTCAGCACTGATCTCCTTTAGAATGGACTGGTTGGATCTCCTTGCAGTCCAAGGGACTCTCAAGAGTCTCTCCAATACCATAGTTCAAAAGCATCAATTCTTCCCTGCTCAGCTTTCGTTGTAGTCCAACTCTCACATCCATACATGACTACTGGAAAAACCATAGCCTTGACTAGAAGGACTTTTGTGGACAAAGTAATGTCTCTGCTTTTTAATATGCTGTCTAGGTTGGTCATAACTTTCCTTCCAAGGAGTAAACGTCTTTTTATTTCATAGCTGCAGTCACCATCTGCAGTGATTTTGGAGCCCCCCAAAAATAAAGTCAGCCACTGTTTCCACTGTTTCCCCATCTATTTGCCATGAAGTGATGGGACCAGATGCCATGATCTTAGTTTTCTGAATGTTGAGTTTTAAGCCAACTTTTTCACTCTCCTCTTTCACTTTCATCAAGAGGCTCTTTAGTTCTTCTCCACTTTCTGCCATAAGGGTGGTGTCATCTGCATATCTGAGGTTGTTGATATTTCTCCAAGCAATCTTGATTCCAGCTTATGCTTCATCCAGCCCAGCAATTCTCATGATGTACTCTGCATATAAGTTAAATAAGCAGAGTGACAATATGCAGCCTTGATATATTCCTTTTCCTATTTGGACCCAGTCTGTTGTTCCATGTTGTTCCATGTCCAGTTCTAACTGTTGCTTCCTGACCTGCATAGATTTCTGAAGAGGCAGGTCAGGTGGTCTGGTATTCCCATCTCTTTCAGAATTTTCCATAGTTTATTGTGATCCACACAGTCAAAGGGTTTGGCATAGTCAATAAAGCAGAAATAGATGTTTTTCTGGAACTCTCTTGTTTTTTTGATGATCCAGTGGATGTTGGCAATTTGATCTCTGGTTCCTCTGCCTTTTCTAAAACCAGCTTGACCATCTGGAAGTTCATGGTTCATGTATTGCTGAAGCCTGGCTTGGAGAATTTTGAGCATGTGAGATGAGTGCAATTATGCGGTAGTTTGAGTATTCTTTGGCATTGCCTTTCTTTGGGATTGGGATGAAAACTTACCTTTTCCAGTCCTGTGGCCACTGCTGAGTTTTCCAAATTTGCTGGCATATTGAGGGCAGCACTTTCACAGCATCATCTTTTAGGATTTGAAATAGCTCAACTGGAATTTCCTCACCCCCACTAGCTTTGTTTGTAGTGATGCTTCCTAAGGCCCACTTGACTTCACATTCTATGATGTCTGGCTCTAGGTGAGTGATCACACCATCATGATAATCTGGGTTGTGAAGATCTTTTTTGTACAGTTCTTCTATATATTCTTGCCATGTCTTCTTAATATCTTCTGCTTCTGTTAGGTCCATACCATTTCTGTTCTTTATTGAGTCCATCTTTGCATGAAGTGTTCCCTTGGTATTTCTGATTTTCTTGACGAGATCTCTAGTCTTTAGCATTCTATTATTTTCCTCTATTTCTTTGTGCTGATCACTGAGGAAGGCTTTCTTGTCTCTCCTTGCTATTCTTTGGAACTCTGCATTCAAATGGGTATATCTTTGCTTTTCTCCTTTGCTTTTTGCTTCTCTTCTTTTCATAGCTATTTGTGAGGCCTCCTCAGACAACCATTTTGCTTTTTTGCATTTCTTTTTCTTGGAGATGGTCTTGATCCCTGTCTCCTGTACAGTGTCATGAACCTCTGTCCATAGTTCATCAGGCACTCTGTCTATCAGATCTAGTTCCTTAAATCTATTTCTGTATAATCTTAAGGGATTTGATTTAGATCATACCTGAATGGTCTAGTGGTTTACTGAGTACTTTTTATGTACAAGACATTTATTTGTTTTCTCCCTAATTATCACATTCTGCTCGGTGGGTAGGATAACCATTTTTGAAATGAAAAATACTTTTTCCAAACCTTCATTATTTGTCTGAGAACACCCAGTGTCTTAAGAGGTGGCACTAGGATTCAAAGCCAGGCTGTCTCATTCCAGAGTCCATAATCATCCTACTAAGCAATCTGTTTATTGTCATTCTTTATTCTCTATGATTTGAATAAGCAGAAGAGTTTGGAGTAAACAAGAAAAACAGTGTTACTAGACTGTAGCCTATCTCTTAGTGAGATAGCTGCTACTGCTGCTATTGCTACTGCTAAGTCACTTTAGCTGTGTCTGACTCTGTGCGACCCCATAGACAGCAGCCCACCAGGCTCCGCCGCCCCTGGGATTCTCCATGCAAGAACACTGGACTGGGTTGCCATTTCCTTCTCCAGTGCCTGAAAGTGAAAAGTGAAAGTGAAGTTGATCAGTCATGTCGGACTCTTAGCGACCCCATGGACTGCAGCCTACCAGGCTCCTCCTTCCATGGGATTTTCCAGGCAAGAGTACTGGAGTGGGTTGCCATTGCCAGTGAGATAGCTAGAAAGGTAAATTATGGAACCAGATTGTAGAAGAACTTGTATACTACACTAAGAAGTTTGGGAGTTTCCAATTGACACTGGGTGTCATTGATATTTTGTCAACAGTAGGAATGAATGAACATATAAAGAAAAGTGATGCTTCAGGACATTTAGGTTCTTAAAGAAATGTAACTAATAGAAATGGTGTAAGTTCCCCCTACTGCCAGGCACCAACCAGTTGAAGAAACCTCTGGGCTTTGCAATGGGAAGATGATTTGTTGGAGCAAGACAAACATAGTAACACCTCTGAAAGGGTACCCACTTGTTGACAGTGACCACATGGAGGGTGGGAGACTAGATGACAAGGGTAGAGGAAGAATTACTTTGTACTGTACAACATATATTACCTAGTATAGAAATAATGTAAATGTTTTTTAAAACTAAGCAGAAAAATTGAGCAGATAATAGGTTGGTGAGAAGCATAGCATATAAGAAAGGAGGAGGAGACTGTTCCTTTTTTTAATGGGCCATAGAGGGACTCAGGCAGTTGGGTTGATTCCTGGCAGATGGATTCACTATGACCAGTTAAAAGACAACACAAGAGAATCATTACAGTGTATCTATACCACCCATGGCCTCTCAATATGAGATTCTGACTTTACAGCTGACTCCAGAGGAAGCCAAATTTTCCTTCCTTCTCGTGTCATTCTACTATAACTGCCTTTTATTTTTTAACAATTTTATTGAGGTGTAATTTATATATCATAAAGTATATATAAATTAAGGTACAATTCACCCATGAATGATTTTTTTGTAAAGTGACACCCATCAATGATTTTTAGCAAATTTAGTAAATTTGCAGTCATTACTGCAATATCTAGTTTTAGAAGATTTCCACCACCCCAAAAAAGAGCCCACATGCTAGTTTGTAGTCAATACCCATTTCCACCCTAGTCCCACACAACCATAAATCTTCCTTTTGTCTCTATAGACTTGCCTTTTCTGAAATTTCATATAAATGCATTCATGTAATAATGCAATCTTGTGTCTGGCTTCTTTTACTTATAATATTTTTAGGTTTATCCATGCATACAATAGAATACTATTTACTATCCATACAGAGGAATTGTTGTCGTTCAGTCACTCAGTCATGTCCAACTCTTTGTGACCCTATGAGCTGCAGCATGCCAGGCTTCCCTGTCCTTTACCATCTCCCCGAGCCTGCTCAAACTCATCTTCATTGGGTTGGTGATGCCATCCAACCATCTGTTCCTCCGTCATCCCCTTCTGCTTTCAATCTTTCCCACCATCAGGGTCTTTTCCATTGAGTCAGCTCTTTGCATCAGGTAGCCAAAGTATTGGAGCTTCAGCTTCAGTATCAGTCTGTCCAGTAAATATTCAGGATTTAGTATTGACTGGTTTGATCTCCTTGCAATCCAAGGGACTCTCAAGAGTCTTCTCCAACATCATAGTTCAAAAGCATCAATTCTTTGGCACTTAGCCTTCTTTATGGTCCAACTCTCACATCTGTACATGACTACTGGAAACGCCACAGCTTTGACTAGACGGACCTTTGTTGGCAAAGTAATGTCTCTGCTTTACTATACAATGGAAGACTATTTACTATCCATACAGTGGAATACTATTTACTATTTAGAAATACTGTTTACTATTCAGTATTCCACTGTATAGATATTTATACCTTGTTTCTGCCATCACCAGTTGATGAACATTTGAATTGTTTGCAAACTGAGGCTGATATAAACATTTACATACAAGTCTTGATGTACATCTATGTTTTTATGTCTCTTAAGGAGATTCCTAGGAGTGGATAGCTGGGTCATATAGTAAAATTTTATGAAACTTCCTTTTTAAGAAAATTGCCATACTGTTTTCCAAATGACTGTACCGTGTTACATTCCACAGCAATGCATGAATTCATTTTCTCCATATCCTCACTAAAAGTTGTTATTATCTGTCTTTTTGATTAGTCATCCTAATAGGTATATAGTGATATCTCATTGTGATTTTAGTTTGCATTTCTCTAATGAATGATGATCTGATGCATTGTTTCATGTACTCTTTAGCCATTTATATATCTTATTTGGGAGATGTCTGTTCAAATCTTTTCTTTAATTGGGTTATTACTCTCTCATTATTGAGTTGTAAGAGTTCTTTATATAATTCTGGATACAAATTCTTTTTCACATATATGATTTTTAAATATTTTCCCCAGTCTGTTATTTGTTTTCTCAGTATTTTGAAGTACAAAATTTTTAACCTTGATAAAATCTAATATATCAAATTTTTTTCTGTGTATAGATTGTGTTTTTGGTGTCATATCTAAGAACTCTGCCTTACCCAAGGTCATAAAGATTTTCTGGTTTTTTTCTGAACATTTTATCAAATTTCTTTTAGTTTTGAAAGACAATTCTGTGTGCTTGTTTAACAACTTCTCTAATGTTAAATTCATTTTACAACCACATAAAGAAATACTTCTATTTAGAGTCAAAGTACTATTAATTTTATATTCTATTTTTAGTCATTTAGAGCCCAGTCATGTAAGTTCTTTCAGTTGGTTTGTTGAAGATCTGGTCACAAAATAAAATAGCTCCTGCTGCTTCTACTTCCCCATAGTATATATTTTACAAAATCCCTTTGATGCCAAGCCTAAGAGAAGGGTATTTCCTTTTGACTACTATGTCTGCAGTTCAAGTCACCCAACAAAAGATTGTGCTTAAGCCATATAGCCTTTTAAGTCCGAGCAACTCAACTTTCAAGAAACCTGTCTTTGCACTTTCTATCCACAAACTTCATGTTGCACTCTTATTCCAGCTTTTTTCTAATAAATCTCTGGACTTTTTACTGAGGTAGTTACCAAGAAAGAAGAATTTTGTGAATAGCATCATCTTTTCTTTAAGGAGGCCTATCAAAATTCTAAGCTCTATAAGACCAAGACCCATGTCCAAAGCAATTTTATTTTCCTCACTGTTCCTAGCAGAGTGCTAAGTGGTTAGTAAGTGCTCAATAAAATTTTTTATTATATTTATGTAGTAAAATACAAAATGTTACATATTTTTATTTAATAATGGCTTAATATGATTGTATTTCACTGTTTTTCTGTCAAGTGAATAATCACTCAATTTAGATTTTTCTGTTCTCTAATAATTCTTAATGTAAGCACTGTTGTCTTTAATGTTTCACAGTAAATTAAACACACATTAGAGGTTGCCCTCAGTTTTAGGAATTTATGTTAACCTTTTAGCCTTAAAAATCCTCTCATAACCTCAGACACCAATGCTCCCCTACCCTGTGGAAATCCATACCTAAAATTTAAAAAAGGAGAAAAAAATTAGCATGTCTTTTTTTTAATTTACCATTAAAAATATAGAACAAAATTTACCATTTTAGCCATTTTTAAATGGTTTAATGGTACTAAGTACATTCATACTGCTGTGCAACCAAAATCATCATTCATCTCCAGAGCTTTTTCATCTTCCCAAACTGAAACTCCATACTGTCAAACAATAATTCCTCATTATCCCCCTCCCTACTCCTGGAAACCACCATTCTACTTCCTGTCTCTAGGAATTTAACTACTCTAGGTAATTCATATAAGTGGAATCATACAGTATTTGTGCTTTGGTAACTGTATTATTTCCCTTGACATAGTGTGTTCAGAGTTTGTCCTTGTAGCATGTATCAGAACTTCTTTTCTTTTAAAGGCTGAATACTCTTCCATTATTGTCTTTTGATGGAAAGAGAAGATGGTATTAGTGTATCCATTCATGAGCAGATGATATAAAATCTGTGCTTCTGATCCAGTGGAATTCTCCTCATATTATGTTATAACCTAGTGCTTGCATTAGTTAGCATATTGTAGCATTTTTACAAGGAATGAACTCTACCTCTGGGTACTCTAAGTCAAGACCATGAGAATGACCTCAAGTTGAGAGGAAATTATTTAATACAGGCCTTCCAGTTCACCACCAAAAGTTATGTAACTTGGAACATACTAGCTGCTCCATAAATGTTTGAATGAATTCTTAAATATAGATGGACCACTGTTCACAATTTCCAAAAACTGGAAATAGCCCAAATAGAATAGTCACACAATGGAATACTTACAGCAATAAAAGTGAATGAACTACAGACATACACAAAAACATCAAAAAATCTTAAAGACAGAAGCCGGAGACTTCCCTGGCAGTCCATTGCTTGCCTCCATGCTTCTAGTGCAGGGGATGCCGGTTCAATGCCTAGTCAGGGAACTAGGATCCTACATGCCATGTGGTGCGGCCAAATATATATATATATATATTTCTTTTTAGAGACAGAAACCATATACATGGAGAAGGTGTGGAGAAAAGGGAACCCTCTTACACTGTTGGTGGGAATGCAAACTAGTACAGCCACTATGGAAAACAGTGTGGAGATTTCTTAAAAAACTGGAAATAGAACTGCCATATGACCCAGCAATACCACTTCTGGGCATACACACTGAGGAAACCAGATCTGAAAGAGACACATGCACCCCAATGTTCATCGCAGCACTGTTTATAATAGCCAGGACATGGAAGCAACCTAGATGCCCATCAGCAGATGAATGGATAAGGAAGCTGTGGTACATATACACCATGGAATTTTACTCAGCCGTCAAAAACAATTCATTTGAACCAGTCCTAATGAGATGGATGAAACTGGAGCCCCTTATACAGAGTGAAGTAAGCCAGAAAGATAAAGAACATTACAGCATACTAACACATATATATGGAATTTAGAAAGATGGTAACGATAACCCTATATGCAAAACAGAAAAAGAGACACAGAAATACAGAACAGACTTTTGAACTCTGTGGGAGAAGGTGAGGGTGGGATGTTTCAAAAGAACAGCATGTATACTATCTATGGTGAAACAGATCACCAGCCCAGGTGGGATGCATGAGACAAGTGCTCCGGCCTGGTGCACTGGGAAGACCCAGAGGAATCGGGTGGAGAGGGAGGTGGGAGGGGGGATCGGGATGGGGAATACGTGTAACTCTATGGCTGATTCATATCAATGTATGACAAAACCCACTGAAATGTTGTGAAGTAATTAGCCTCCAACTGATAAAAAAATTAAAAAAAAAAAAAAAAAAGAAACCATATACAATAGAATGCATACTGCATGGTTCCATTAATAAAATTCAAAAGTAGATATACTTAAACTCCTTAAACATATGTTAAAGGATACGCAAATAGATAGAAGAGCTATTTTTTATGAAAAGCAAAGAAATGAATCTCCTAAAATTCAGAATGATTTTTATCACAGAGAAGAGGCTCATGACCGTAAAGGGCCATTATTGGGGAATGGGAGAGAGGCTCCTGGGATGCTGACAGTAGTCTGCTTCTTGACCTGAATTGAGTTTTTATGGGTGTAAAACTTCATTTTACAGAGTTTGTTCATTTGTACGTTTATGTTTTACACACCTTTCTATTTGATCCTCATATTCCACAATTTTAAAATGTTTAAATTCTGTGATTCTAAGGGGAAAAACCAAGGGAATATTTCTTGCAAAGATGGGCACAATAAAGAACAGAAACAGTATGGACCTAACAGAAGCTGAAGACATTAAGAAGAGGTGGCAAGAATACATGGAAGAACTATACGAAAAAGATCTTCATGACCCAGATAACCACAATGGTGTGATCACTCACATAGAACCAGACATCCTGGAGTGCAAAGTCAAGTGGGCCTTAATAGCATCACTATGAACAAAGCTAGTGGAGGTGATGGAATTCCAGCTTAGCTATTTCAAATCCTAAAAATGGTGCTTTAAAGTGCTGCACTCAATGTGCCAGCAAATTTGGAAAGTGCAGAAGTGGCCACAGGACTGGAAAAGGTCAGTTTTCATTACAATCCCAAAGAAAGGCAATGCCAAAGAATGTCCAAACTACTGCACAATTGCACTCATCTCACATGCTAGCAAAATAATGCTCAAAATTCTCCATGCTAGGCTTCAACAGTATACGAACCAAGAACTTAAGATGTTCAAGCTGGATTTAGAAAAGGCAGAGGAACTAGAGATCAAATTGCCAACATCTGTTGGATCATAGAAAAAGCAAGAGAGTTCCAGAAAAACATCTACATCTGCTTCATTGACTACACTAAAGCCTTTGACTGTGTGGATCACAACAAACTGGAAAATTCTTAAAGAAATAGAAATACCAGACTGCCTTACCTACCTCCTGAGAAATCTGTACACAGGTCAAGAAGCAACAGTTAGAACCAGACACGGGACAATGGATTGGTTCCATATTGGGAAAGGAGTACATCAAAGCTGTATATTGTCACCCTGTGGCATCATGCAAAATGCCAGCCTGGATGAAGCACAAACTGGAATCAAGATTGCCAGCAGAAATATCAATAACCTCAGATATGCAGATGACATCACTCTAATGGCAGAAAGCGAAAAGGAACTAAGAGCCTCTTGATGAAAGTGAAAGAGGAGAGTGAAAAAAACTGGCTTAAAACTCAGCATTCAAAAAACTAAGATCATGGCATCGGGTCCCATCAGTTCATGGCAAATAGATGGGAAGCAATGGCAACAGTGAGACTTTATTTTCTTGGGCCCCAAAAGAGGTGACTGCAGCCATGAAATTAAAAGGATTGCTCCTTGGAAGAAAAGCTATGACTAACCTAGCTAGACAGCAGAGACACTTTGCCAAGAAACGTCCGTCTAGTCAAAGCTGTGGTTTTTCCAGTAGTCATGTATGGGTGTGAGAGTTGGACCATAAAAGAAAGCCAAGTGCCAAAGAATTGATGCTTTTGCACTGTGGTGTTGGAGAAGACTCTTGAGAGTCCCTTGGACTGCAAGGAGATCCAACCAGTCGATCCTAAAGGACATCAGTCCTGAATGTTCACTGGAAGGACTGATGCTGAAGCTGAAGCTCCAGTACTTTGAGCACCTGATATGAAAAACTGACTTCTTAGAAAAGACCCTGATGCTGGGAAATATTGAAGGCAGGAGGAAAAGGGGACGACAGGTGATGGGATGGTTGGATGGCATCACCAACTCGTTGGACTTGAGTTTGAGCAAGCTCTGGGAGTTGGTGATGGACAGGGATGCCTGGTGTGCTGCTGTCCTTGTTGTGGCAGAGTCAGACATGACTGAGCGACTGAACTGAACTGAACTGAAGGGGAAAAACTAAAAAGATCATATGACATAATCATACAGTATTTTAGCTCTTAGTTAGATTGATAAAATAAAGATATCATTGGCCAGTTTCCTGGTACTACAGTACCAAGAAAGTACTATAGTCTATATTAAGGTTTCCTTTTTACTGAGTTACAGATATAAATTCCTAGACTCTGTAGTTTGTGTGCATGCTTAGTCATGTCCGACTCTGTGCAACTCCATGGACTGTAGCCCACCTGGCTCCTCTGCCCAAGGAATTTTCCAGGCAAGAATATTAGGGCGAGTTGCCTTTTCCTACTCCAGGGGATCTTCCCAACCGAGGGATAGAGTCCATATCGCCTATGTCTCCTGGCAAGTAGATTGTTTACCATAGTGCCACATGGGAAGCCCAGGCTCTATAGTTTGGGGAAATGGAAATCAGAAGAGGAGTAGTGCTGGGTAGAAGCCTGTCAACATCTGTAGTCCATTAAGGACCTGATGCTTCATTAAAATGCATTAACCTCAGTGTCTTGCCAGTGTTACTCACTTCTTTGAAATTGTATTCATTTCCATCCCAGCATGATGTGTGAGAAATGGGAAGCAGGCAAATGGGAAGCAGGCAAATAGGACAGATCTTCCTCCCTCTAATCTCTCTTTATCCAACTACTCTCTTGAGCCATCATAAAAGGTAGAATTAAAGATCAGCAAATCTTTGACTAGCTTTTGAAAAGAATTTCCTCATTCACAGAAATTTCATCAAATTAAAGTTACATGGCCAATTGCTTCGTTGCTTCGTTAGTAGCTTTTAAATTGGTATAATGAACAGCTTTCCCAGTTGCTTGGGTTCTGCTAAATTCTGAAACTATTCCCGTGTATATCACTGACTTTGGTGATTCTTTAGTTAGCTTAAGCCTCAAAAAAGCTTGACTGGCCTATTGAGTAGATTATTAAAATGAAAGTTCTAATGGGTCTTATTTGTTAAGATGTATAACAAATCAAGTGGCTACAGCTCATTTAGGGAGTGTCACAACAAATACTGTGGCTAATTGGAGGATATAGTTAGAAATATTTTGATTAAAGATATCCAGCCACCACTGGAAACAGCTTCATGTCAGATTTTACATATGAGGGGAAAGCAATTAGCTAGCATGCCTTTCTTAGGGTAAAATTCCAAAATTTTGTTCCCCTGTTGTTTGTAAATTTGACATTCCTTGAGTAATTTGTTGAGTCTCTGTTCCAGACATAGCATAAATTTCTGATTTATAGGCATGGGTATATGCCTAGTCTTCTGCATTTTATGCTGCTTTTTGCACAGGTTCCTGCCTTACCTTACTGTTTTTTCTCCTTTCAGGGGCTGACATTTCAGGAAGTGGAGAACTTCTTTACTTTCCTAAAGAATATTAATGATGTAGACACTGCGTTGAGCTTTTATCACATGGCTGGGGCATCTCTTGATAAAGGTAATGAAATCCAAAAGTGTTTTTTAGAAGCTGTAAACAGTGAATCTGTAATCCATTAGGTGACTACCCTTCCTTAACAGAAATACCTGAATTTTTCTTGACATTGTTTTTGATTTGCTTTATCATGTTGACTTTGCATGGGCCTTGCATTTCACCCTGAGAGGCCAAGTTCAGCAAATACATTTTCTTGAGCTAAACGCTATAGTCAAGACAGATGCCCATCTTTAAATGATTAGTCTTGGAAACACATCTAAGCTGAGGCACAATGCATGGAATTTGGAAGTTCTCTTATCAGAGCCAGAGTTGTGACACATATAATGTGAAGCTAAAGTTGCTGTTCATTTTAATTCATTCTTTGTTGGGAAGGAATAGTTTGGTTTCTTTTTCGTGTTAGTTTTTGTGTTTTTCTTTAAAGATAAAATCATGACTCAGAATAGCACCTCCATTGGCTTGCTTCATACAAATTCAGCTCCAGTTTGTATAGGCAATGGGAGAGAGCAGAGCAATTGCAAGCAGTTTTTCGCAATATTATGAAAAATTTCAAACATACACAACAATTATTCAGAGAACATCCATATATCCAGCTTAATTAACATTTTGCTATATTTCTCTGATATCTGTGCATATATTCATCCTTCTCTTTATCAGTCCCTCATTTTTTTTTGATGCATTCAAAGTACGTTAGAAACATAAGTGTACTTCACTCCCAAGTACCTCAGCATGAATATTAACTGAAGTTCAGTAGTTGTTTACAGTTCCCTTGTGCCCTTTTGCAGTTAATTTCTGCCCCTAGTTATCCAGAGGCAACCTTAATTCTGTATGTTTTTCCACCATAGATTAATTTTGTTTGTTCTAGAACTTCATACAAATGGAATTATACCATGAACACTCAGCTTCTCCAGCCTGTTTTTGAGATCCACCCATGTTGTTACGCATACAGTAGTATGTTTTGTTTCTTTTTTATGAATAGTTATCTATCGTATGACTACTCCAAAATGTGTTTGTCCTTTCTTCTGTTCGGGACCTTAGCTGTTAACAGTTATTGGCTATCTTGAATCTTGAAGCCACTATGAACATTCTTGTGTTAGTCTTTTTGAGGATACGTATTTTCATTTTTCTTGGATAAATACCTAGGAGTATATTGCTGAGTCCAGAGAAAGGTGAGTATTTCTTTTATTAAAAAAAAAAAAACTTTCAGACACTTTTTCACAATCTTTCACTTTTATTTTTGTGACTCTGGAATGTACATTAAAGTGTCTCATTGTGTTTTTAATTTGTACTTCCCTGATGACTTCTGCTATTGAGCAGCTTTTTGTGTTCTCATCATTCAGGTACCTTCTTTGGTGAAGTGTCTGTTCGGATCTTTTGCCCATTTTTATAAGGTTGCTTGTCTTATTGAATTGTGGAAGTTCTTGTTGTATTCTAATACAAATCCTATATCAGATATATATACTTTGTGAATAGTTTCCTAGTCTTGGCTTGCCTGTTCACTTTTTCATGAGGTCTTTTGAGTAGTGGAAATTCTTCTTTTTAATAAAGTTTAATTTATCAAAATTTTTTGGTTATTACTTTCTCATCCTAATAAACCTTTGTGCTCAATTGCTCACTTGCGTCCGACTCTTTGCGGCCCCATGGGCGGTAACCCTCCAGACTCCTCTGCCCATGGAATTTTCCAGGCAAGAATACTGGAGTAGGGTGCCATTTCCTACTCCAGGGCATCTTCCCAACCCAAGAATCAGACCTGAGTCCCTTGTGTCTCCTGCATAGGCAGGCATTCTTTACCACTAGCGCCACCTTGGAAGCCCACCAAACTGTTAAGATATTCTCCTATATTTTCTCCTAGAAGCTTTAGTGTTTTAACTCTTGTATTTATATGTAATCCATAATTTCTAAATATGGTGTGAAATAAAAGTCAAGATTCTTTTTTTCCACATGGATATTCAATTGTACCAGCACTATTTGTTGAAAAAACCCTCCATTAGTTTGTTTTGGCACCTTTATAAAAAATCAGATGATCTTTTAAGTGGAGATCTATACATCTATCTTTATACCCATGGGCTTCCCTGATAACTCAGTTGGTAAAGAATCCGCCTGCAATGCAGAAGACCCCGGTTCAATTCCTGGGTTTGGAAGATCTGCTGGAGAAGGGATAGGCTACCCACTCCAGTATTCTTGAACTTCCCTTATGGTTTAGCCGCTAAAGAGTCCACCCGCAATGAGACATGGATTTGATCCCTGGGTTGGGAAGATACCCTGGAGAAGGGAAAGGCTACTCACTCCATTATTCTGGCCTGGAGAATTCCATGGACTTTGTAGAGCATGGAGTCGCAAAGAGTCGGACACGACTAAGCGACTTTCACTTTCACTTTATACCCATACTCACTGTCTTGATTACCTTATAGCAGCCTTATAGAAATTCTTGAAGTGTCATGTATTGTAGATTCTCCCAACTGGATTCTTCTTTTTCAAAATTGCTTTAGCTGTTTTAGGTCCTTTTATTTCCATATAAATTTTAACATCAGTTTGTCACTTTCTCCGTGAAAAAGAGGTAGGATTGTGATTACAATAACATCGAAAATATACATTAATTTGGGGAGAATTGACATCCTAGTGAAATATGAGTCTTCTAGTTCATGAGCATGTTATCACTCTCCATCTTTATAGGTCTTATTTCTGTCATCAGTGGTTTGTAGTTTTAAATATAGAGGTCTTACACATAATTTTTAAAAATTTATGCATATTTTATGGTCTTAATGTGATTAAAATTGAATTTTTATTTCATTTCCATTTATTTGCTATTATAAAATATAATTGATTTGTGTTTATTGATACTGTATTCTGTAGTCCTGCTAAATTTGCTTATTCTTCTAGGCAATCTGTGAATTCACTAGGTTTTCTGTGTAAGTAGTAATGTCATCTGCAAACAGAGATAGTTTCACTTCTTTTTTTATATTTATTCCTTTATTTTCCTTGCCTTACTGCACTTGCTTTAACCACCAGTACAATGTTGAATGCAGGTGATGAGTGTGGGTATCCTCGGCTTCTTCCTAATTTTAGGGGGGAAAATCAATATTTTAAATTAAGATGGATATTAGATTAGACTGTTCATAGGTGCCCATTACCAGATTACGGAAATTCCTTTTTCTTTGTAATTAAAAAAAAAAAAAGATTTTGTCATCAATGACTGTTGAATTTTGTCAAAAACTTTTCTGTATATATAGAGAGGAATGATTATATGGCTTTTCTCCTTTATTTTCTTAATATGGTAGTTACATTGATTATCCCTTATTGTCCTGAAATAAACCCAACTTGATGATTATGTATTAGGCTTTTTATATATTGCTAAGTTTATTTCTAACATTTTGTTAAATATTGAGGAATATTGATCTGTAATTTCCTTTTTTGTAATATCTTTTCAGATTTTTATAATAGACTATACATCCTCATAAAATGAGTTGGGAAGTTTTTTCTTCTTTATTTTCAGTAAGAATTTGTATATGTATATATGTGTGTGTATGTAAATATATATATATATACACTGTTCTTTCATTTTGAATTTTTTGATAAAATTCACCAATGAAACTATCTGGGTCTACAGTTTTCTTTGTGGGGAATTTTGATAATTTTTAAAATAAATACATAGGCATTCAGAGTTTATTTTATCTTGTGTGAATTTTAATAAGTTGTCTTTTTTTAGAAGTTTGCCCATTTTGTATGTTATTTAATTTATTTACCTAAAGCTGTTCATAATATTCTATCATTATCCTTTTGATATCTATAAAATCTGAAATCTAGCGTTTATTTCTAACATTGGTGAATTATATCTTCTTTCTCCTTTTTTTTTTTTCTTATTTAATCTACCTAGAGGGTTAGCAATTTAAGTTTTTCAAAGGATCAGTTTTTTACTTTATTAATTTCTGATTTTTTCTTTTGCATTATTTCTTCTCATATCTTTATTATTTCCTTCCTTCCACTTATTTTTCAGTAAGCCTACTCTGCTTTTTCATTTTTTAGCTTCTTAGCATGGAACTTTACCTGTTTTTTCTAAGATAATCTTTGGAGGCTATAAATTTCGTTCTAAACATTGCTTTATCTATATCCCACAAATTTTGATATGTTGTATTTTCATCATCATTCTGTTCGAAATATTTTATGATTTTCTGCATGATTTCTGTGGTGGATTACATATTATTTAAAGATAGGTTGTTTTTCATTTCCAAATATTTTATTTTTCTAGATATACTCTTGTTTTTTATTTCTAATTTAATTCTATTGTGGTCAGAATATACACTGTATAAAATTTCAGTTCACTAAAATGGACTGAGAACTTGTTTTATCACCCAGAATTTGGTCAGTTTTGTTTTGATGAATGTTTCATATATATTGGAGAAGAATGTGCATTCTTTTGAATGTAACGTTACAAAAATGTCAGGTCAAAGTGTGTTGATAGTGTTCAGATCTTATATGTCCTAACTGATTTTTTTGTCTAGTTGCTTTTAGTTAGTAGTAGTAGTAGTTTAGTCACTAAGTCATGTCTGACTTTTGTCTCATGTCTGACTTTTGTGACTGTAGCCTGCCAGGCTCCTCTGTCCATGGGATTCTCCAGGCAAGAATACTGGAGTGGATTGCCATTTCCTTCTCCAGGGGATCTTCCTGACCCAGGAATCGAACCCGGGTGTCCTGCACTGCAGGCAGATTCTTTACCAACTGAGCTACAAGGGAAGCCCACTGCTGTTAGTGAGACTGACATGTTAAAATCTCCAAATATGATGTGTGACTTTGTCTGTTTTTCCCTTTAAATGGTATCAGTCTTTACTTCATGAATTTTGAGCTCTAGTATTAAGTACATACATATTTAATGATTATGATTATTGTGTTTTCCTGATGAATTAGCAATTTTATCATTATGAAACATTCCCTCTTTATGTCTAGTAATACACCTTTTCTTGAAGTCTGTTTTGTCTGGTATTGACTTAACTACTCTAGCTCTTTGGGTGGGCTTCCTTGGTAGCTCAGCTGGTACAGAATCTGCCTGCAGTGCTGGAGACCCCAGTTCAATTTCTGGGTCGGGAAGATCCCCTGGAAAAGACCCACGGCAGTATTCTTGGGCTTCGCTGGTAGCTCAGACGATAAAGAATCTGCCTGCAATGCGGGAGACCTGGGTTCGATCCCTGGGTTGAGAAATTTTCCTGGAGGAGGGCATGGCAACCCTCTCTAGTATTCTTGCCTGGAGAATCCCCACGGACAGAGGAGCCTAGCAGGTTCCAGTCCATGGGGTTGCAAAGAGTTGGACACGACTGAGCGACTAAGCACAGCACAGCACAGATCTTTGGGTAGTTACTCTTTGCATGGTTTGTCTCCTCTCTTTTTTTGTGTTAAACCTGTCTATGTATTTATGGTTCATCTCTTCTAGACACAGGGTTGGGTCTAGTGGCCTTTTAGCTCTGCCTTTTTGCATTTTATATTGTAGAGATTTTCTCTAGAAATTGTAATTTTTCATTGGTTACTTAAAGTTAATATTGTACCACTTCAAGTTGATTGTAAGAACCTTGATTTCATATAGTTCCATTTACTGTCACCCCCATCTTTTATACTATAGTTGCCATATTATATTTTGTCCATATATGTTATAATCACTATCATATAATGTTAGGATTTTTGTTTTCAACAATTATACTTTTAGTAAATTAACAAAAAATTTTTATACTTAACCACATTTACTCATACTTAGCAGTATGAGTGTTTTTCATTTGTTCCTGAATATCTAAATTTTTATCTGATATCACTATCAGTTTGAAAAACTTCGTTTATCATTCTTTATGGTACATATCTGCTGGCAGTGATTCTCTTAGTTTTTGGTTTATCTGACAATGTTTTTATTTCACCATTGAGTACTGCAATTTGTGATTTTTAAATTTCTCCAAAGCATTGACTCGGGTTTTATAAACACAGTCTTGCTTATTCAGCACTTTTTGGTGGGTTTCTTAAGATTTTCTAATATAAGTTCATGCAACCTGCAAATAGAAATAATTTTACTTCTTCCTTCCCGACAGGGATGCCTTTTATTTCATTTTCTTGATCCACATAGCTTTTTAAAAGAACATTAGTCTCCTTGCTTGTTTACTTATATAATTTTGTTTGTTTAAAATAATCCCTCTTCTGACCTTTGTGAAAACCTTTGGAAAAAATCAATGAAATCATGAAGGTTATGCATGTATTTGTATAATACCACAGGGTCATTTTTGTAGAATAGCTTTGGTTATATTGCTTTGTTTCACAGAATAGATCTGACAGCATCTGTAAGTCCAACATAAAAGATTTGAAGTCATCACTTATTATTAAATAAAATAAGTAAGCTTGTCTTTATATTTGCATACTGTTTTTTGAAAAGTCTAACTAAAGATCATAGATTTGCCCTCAGGAACAATTATATAGGATGAATCACTATCTGTGTTAAAATTATAGGATGCACAAAATAGAATGATTCAGGGTAATGATAGCAAAGGAAAGTGTAACCTAGTGGTTAAAAAAAAAGGATAGTGTTTCTTTCAAATAACTTCAAACCATCTCCTGCGATGTTTAGTCTCTCCGTAGAGTTTACGCCTCATTATCCTTGCTAATAGAGACAGCAGTACAAATTTTATAGTCATATCTGATATCCAAAAATATGTTTGGCTTTGAGATAGATGATGTTTGGCATTTATTTTGACTTCTTAGTTTGTTTCATCTGTATAACTTTGGATTCCCTGAATGTAAAAGAGAGATATCTATCTAGGGGAAACTGGCCTAGATTCATGCTAAGAGGGAAAAGCCAAGTATGTTCATTTCCTAGTGCTGCCATAACAAATTACCACAAACATGGTGATCTGAAACAACAGAAATTTATTTCACAGCTCTGAAGGCCACAAATTTGAAATGAAGGTGTTGGCAGGGCCATATTCCCTCTGAAGGCGCTAGGGAAAAGTCCTCCTTGCCTCTTCCAGCCTCTGGTGGCTTAGTCACTCCTTGGCTTGTGGCTCCATAACTCCAGTCATGCTTCTGTCTTCACATGGCCTCCCCGCCCCCTTCTCCCTGCGTGTCTGTCTTCTGTTTATCTCTTGTAAGAACACTTGTCGTTGGACTTAGGGCCCACCTGAATCATCTCAGGATTCTTAATTACATCAGCAAAGACCCTTCTTCCAAACAAAGTCACATTCATAAGTTCCAGGGCCTAAGATGTAGACATATCTCTTGGGCCAACATTCAACTCACTATAACAACCAAGAACTAAATATCACTCATATGTAGTCCACAAAGTAAAGCAAAAGTAGAAACAAAAAATAAATTTAATTTACTGTGGGAATATTTGTATTGTCTATTTAAAACTGAATTTTTTTTTTCATTTATTTGGCTGTGCAGGGTCTTAGTTGTGGCATGTAGGATCTAGTTCCCCAACCAGGGATCAAACCCAGGGTCTCAGCATTGAGAGCTCAGAGTCTTAGCCACTGGACCACCAGGCGAGTCCCTAAAACTGAATTTTTTAAAGAAACCTAATTATGGTCTTTCTTTCCCTGGCTAACTTCTACTTCTTCAAAGAGCCCTTCCCTGACTACTCAGTATAAATTGTATAAAACTAACTACATTAACTATAGCTTTTGTAATTTTTAACCTAAAATCTTCTAATTTCACTCTTATCATCAATTCCTATCCATAAATTATAGACATGGGCTTGAATTTTCACAAATACGGGTAATCAGTAGAGTAGAGATTACTATCTGTGATGTTTTGTACATTGACAGTAGGCTTTCAGTAAACACTTACCTGAGGTAAACAAACAAAACAAAAGTAAGCATTATCCTTGATTCCCTACTCACTCATCTGCATATTTATTTTTTCAATGAATCTGTGTCTGTCCTTCCAGAAATCCCCAATCTGACTTTGTATCTCCGTCTAGCCCACTCTACTTCTAGCCTCTCTGCCTGGGCTTACAGGGCTGCATGTGGCATGGCTCTCACATACTCTTGAGTAAAACGAGCATCACTTTCTTACCAGCTCACTCCACTCTGCATGTCCTTCTTTTATTTTCTAGATACATGAAGTTCCTTCCCACCTGAAACCCCTTGTTGTGGCTGTCCATTCACCTCAAGTGCCCTTTCCCGGGACTTCAGTATGTTTGGCTCCTTGTAACTGAGGTGTCATAAATCACTTCCTAGGTAGCTCCATCAGCCTGTATCATAGCATTTATCACTACCTGGTATTTTCTTGTATATTTATGTGTGTTTATTATCTGTCCCTATTTACTAGAATGCTTATCTGTCTTGTTCCTGGGTATATTTCCTGTGCCTAGGACAATAGCTAAGATATAGTAGACCTTCTGTAAATATTTGATCAACTAATAGGTGAATGAGTGACTATCTTGATAGATGTGAACAAGACATAGGATCTCAAGCCAGTAACCCCTCACTTTTGACAGTAGACCCAGAGAACAAATCCATGTCATGAATTCACTGTTTTCTGTAAGCCCTGTGTTTTAGACTTGACATACACTGCACGTGGAGAGACTAGCATGTGCTTGGCTACCATTCCAAGTTCCTTCTCTTTGCCGAATGTGCCTATCTTTTAGAGGCTCTCCTTGCACTCTCCCCTTTTAAACCTTCCTTAGCCTGATAGTCAGACTGGTGATTTTTCCATGGATTTGAGTTCTATACCAATTCTGCTTCCACAGGATCATGAGATTTCACTGCTGAGATAAATCTTAGAAGAGAGGAAGAAAAATACAATGGTTAACAACACAACCCTGGATTTTAATCTGGGCTCCATCGTTGACTAGTTCAGTGTATGTGTGTGTGCCTGCTTAGTCACATACAACTTTTTGTGACCCCCATGGACTGTAGCCTTCCAGGCTCCTCTGTCCATGGGATTTTCCAGGCAAGAATCCTGGAGTGGGTTGCCATTTTCTCCTCCAGGGGATCTTCCCAACCAGGGATCGAACCCCCATTTCCTGCATCTCCTGCATTGGCAGGTGGATTCTTTACCACTGAGCCACCTGGGAAGCCTGACTAGCCAAGTATCTTTGGGCAATTTCTAAATTTAGTTTCTGTGTTTTTAAAATCAGGATAACTAGATCCACCTCACAGGATTGTTCTGAGGATAAATCTACATACAGCACTTAACCTTGTGCCTATCATGCGGTGAATGTTGAGTAAATGCCTGCTGCTTCCATTATGAGGTTGATGATATAACCAGATTTAGCATAGTTCATGCATTCATTCAGCTAAGCAGCATAGGCATTGTGCTGGGCACAGGGTTCTGCTCTCAAGAAACTCACAATCTATCAGGGGAGAAAGAAGAGGATACAAGTTGTTCAAGTTGTGATAGATGCGAATTAGAGCCTCTGATCTCTATGGGAGGTGGGGGAAGAGTACCTTTGGGTGGACATATGAGTACCTTTGTCTGCCTGCTTTTCTCAGTCTCAGCTGTCTTCATTTTTTCCTAAAAGGTTAGGACCTTCAGAAATTGGCACCTTTTAGAGGCCCTGGCACTGTCTCTTCCTTGGCTATTTTAGAGCTTGCAAACCTGTCTTTAGACATAATTTAGCACAGAATTTCCCAAACAGCATTGTGAAGAACATTATATACTGCAATATGTTAATGGTTCTGTGCGTTTAAAACAAAACCCCAAAAAAGTGTTCCATGGTTCAAATAAGTTTGGAAAATGCCAAGTTATACAGAATTTCTTCCTGCGGCACTACTCCTGCCAACTTTTTAATATGCTAATGTGCATTATTAATCTCCAAGAGAGTGATAAAATTCCCAAACTTGACTTGCCCTAAAATGTCTTTTAACAACTTACAGAGCTAATGTTCCTCGGAACAGTTGGAGAACCTAGGCAGGTGGCAACTGCAGATTTACATTCCAATGTGATCTAATCCCTCCAGAGAGAAAATGGCAAATTTTGTTGAGGCTATTTCTTTAGTTCCGCATGGCCCATGTGAGAAAGACAACTGTCAGGCAAGAATGAGATGTCTTTGGTGAATCTGACCATCTGGAGAAACAACCTTTCTACATGAACTAATAGTATGTTTCTACTATGGGTCATCTCTTGTTTCGCACTTAAGAGGATTTGGTTCTATTGCTTATTCATACACATATTGGGCATAAAATTGGATATATAACCTCTCAAGGGCTGTCTGAATGATTTACCTAGTCTGCTGAAGAAGGTAATTGAAAACTGAACATGACTCCTTCCCCATGGCATCCTATGATGGAAAAGTTAGAAATTATTTGAATTGGAGCTCTAGAATGAGCTATGGCCTGTATGTATTTCTGCCAAGAGAATAAAAGGTTTCCAGGTGCTGAAAAGCCCTTGTATAAAACACTTTAGAATATTAGAGATTTGGGAAACTTGTAGGTCCAGTTGTGTCTTCTGTGTACTTGGAACTATAATACAGGAAACAATGGCACAAATACAGTCCATGACCTTTAGTAGTCATGCTCCAGCACAGGCCCACTTAAATCAAAAATCATAATTTATGCTATAGTTGCCCTCAATTCTGTATAGTCATTCTATATGCACACTTTACCTAATTACCTGACAAGTCAGGAAAATAAATAGTAAAACCTGTGGCATAACTCCTACAAGGTGCTCTCTGCAACCCCAAGTATTTTTACTGAAAGGTAGTATTATCCCCTGTTTTATGGAAAAGGAAATATAAAATGAAGCACCTTACCCTTGGTTACCCAGCTAATAAGTAGAGCCAGAATTCAACCTCAGGGCTCTCTGATCCCAAAGCCTGTATTCTTTCCATACCATCATGTTGTCTCTCGATATCCCAAAATGCTTCTGGGATTTGAAAGCCTGTACTGAAATGTAATCCAGGAGGAGACAATGCAGGTTCACCATTTTGAACTCTGCTTCTCAGCAGCTTAGGGAAGGAAGACAGGCACTAGGTTGTCTCCTCCCAGTTCCCTTTGGTTAAGAGTTGACCATTCTTGGGTGGGAATAGAGTCCTTTTGATAAACTCTGATGTTTTGGAGTCAGTGCCCTTTTGTTAAATATGGAATAGGACATTTTCCCCCTATAGTTGTCTCTTCTGTTCAGAACCATGTTTTCCAACTCAGACACACTCTGACATCTATAGCGCATACACTACGTGACACAGATTCTTGGAGTTGTCTAATCTAGCTTCTTATGCCCACAAAGGAACATCTTAGTAGACACATCTGTGTCCTTCACTTTTCTGACCATATTACTCTTTGGTGAAAAAACCAACACACAAAAGCCTGCAAGTACTTAAATATAGTCATGAAGCAAGGAAAGTTGGTACCCCTTTGAAGGATCCCACAGAACAGAAAATACATATGTCTCTACTAAGCTGTCATTTCTGAACATCAAATTATAGGATATACAGATGTGGACTTTTGAACTTCTAAAGATCCGGGTGTTCCTTATCACCTTTACTTGTGGGTGTGGCAATGTTCTATTATACTTTCAGAGACACTTCCAACATCTAGCATTTATTGAAAATTAAATATATTCAAGAAGTTTGTAAGCATAAATTCTGGTTTTAAACTCAAACCTGATTTTGAGTCGCTGTAACTCACTAGCTTTGTGTCTTTGAATGAATCACTGAAGCTTTCAAAACCCCAGTTTCCTAATCTGTAGAATGGTGATATAGACTCCTTGCCTCAAGCCACTGAGAGAATCAAATGAGATACTCCTATATTGAAGAAAGTAGGGAAGACCACTAGGACCATTCAGGTATGACCTAAATCAAATGCTTTACAGTTATACAGTGGAAGTGAGAAATAGATTCAAGGGATTAGATATGATAGACAAAAGTGCCTGAAGAACTATGGACAGAGGTTCATGACATTGTACAGGAGACAGTGAACAAGACCATCCCCAAGAAAAAGAAATGCAAAAAGGGAAAATGGTTGTCTGAGGAGACCTGACAAACAGATGAGAAAAGAAGAGAAGCAAAAGGCAAAGGAGAAAAGGAAAGATATACCCATTTGAATGCAGAGTTCCAAAGAATAGCACAGAGAGATAAGAAAGCCTTCCTCAGTGATCAATGCAAAGACGTAGAGGAAAACAATAAAATGGGAAAGACTGGAGATCTCTTCAGGAAAATTAGAGATACCAGGGGAACATTTCATGCAAAGATGAGCACAATAAAGGACAGAAATATGGACCTAACAGAAGCTGAAGATATTAAGAAGAGGTGGCAAGAATACACAGAACTCTACAAAAAAGATCTTCATGACCCAGATAATCATGATGGTGTGATCACTCGCCTAGAGCCAGACATCTTGGAATGCAAAGTGAAGTGGATCTTAGGAAGCATCACTACAAACAAAGCTAGTGGAGGTGATGGAATTCCAGCTGAGCTATTTCAAATTCTAAAAGATGATGCTGTTAAAATGCTGCACTCAATATGCCAGCAAATTTGGAAAGCTCAGCAGTGGTCACACGACTGGAAAAGGTCAGTTTTCATTACAATCCCAAAGAAGGACAATGCCAGAGAATGTTCAGATTACCGCACAACTGCTCTCATCTCACACGCTGACAAAGTAATGCTCAAAATTCTTCAAGTCAGGCTTCAACAGTACATGAACCATGAACTTCCATATGTTCAAACTGGATTTAGAAAAGGCAGAGGAAGCAAATATAAAATTGCCAACATTCGTTGGATCATCAAAAAAGCAAGAGAATTCCAGAAAAACGTCTACTTCTGCTTTATTGACTACACCAAAGCCTTTGACTGTGTGGATGACAACAGACTATGGAAGATTCTTAAAGAGGTGGGAATACCAGACTACCTTACCTGCCTCCTGAGAAATTTGTATGCAGGTCAAGAAGCAACAGTTAGAAATGGATATGGAACAATAGACTGGTTCCAATTTGGGAAAGGCATATGCCAAGGCTGTATATTGTCACCCTGCTTGTTTAACTTATACGAGAGTACATCATGCGAAATACTGGGCTGGATGAAGCACAAGCTGGAATCAAGATTGCCAGGAGAAATATCAATAACCTCAGATACACAGATGACACCACCCTTATGACAGAAAGTGAAGAAGAACTAAAGAGCCTATTGATAAAAGTGAAAGAGGAGGGTGAAAAAGTTGGCTTAAAGCTCAACATTCAGAAAACTAAGATCATGGCATCTGGTCCCATCACTTCATGGCAAATAGATGGGGAAACAATGGAAACAGTGACAGACTTTATTTTGGGGGGCTCCAAAATTACTGCAGATGGTGAGTGCAGCCATGAAATTAAAAGATGCTTGCTCCTTGGAAGAAAAGCTATGACCAACCTAGACAGCATATTAAAAAGCAGAGACAGTACTTTGCCAACAAAGATCCATCCAGTCAAAGCTATGGTTTTTCCAGTAGTCATGTATGGATGTGAGAGTTGGACTAGAAAGAAATCTGAGTGACAAAGAATTGATGCTTTTGAACTGTAGTGTTGGTGAAGACTTGAGAGTCCGTTGGACTGCAAGATCCAACCAGTCTATCTTAAAGGAAATCAGTCCTAAGTATTCATTGGAAGGACTGATGCTGAAGCTGAAACTCCAATACTTTGGCCACCTGATGTGAAGAACTAACTCATTTAAAAAGACCCTAATGCTGGGAAAGATTGAAGGCAGAAGGAGAAGGGGACGACAGATGATGAAATGGTTGGATGGTATCACCGACTTGATGGATGTGAGTTTGAGCAAGCTCTGGGAGTTGATGTACAGGAAAGCCTGGTGTGCTGCAGTCCATGGGGTCACAAAGAGTTGGACACTACTGAGCAACTAAACTGAACTGAACTGAATCCTTTATTATTATACTAGATTGAAATTATGAAATTATAGGCAGCCACCTGTTCTGTTTTCAACCCCAAAGTACTGACTTTCCTCTGTATTTATCTTCAGTTCAGTAAGGAGCTAATAGATTAGAAACATCCTCTCCGGATATGGCAATTTGGCAAAAAATTATTTTTTAAAATATCACCCTAGAACCTGATATGGCTTACTGTTTGTTCTCTTAGAAAGTAGTATGTGCTGCTTTTTTCAGCCACTTTTTGAGATTTGCATTAATTTAGAAGTTGTTGTGACTTCTCTGGTGGTCCAGTGGCTAAGACTCTGCACTCCCAATGCAGGGTGCCCAGGTTCGATCCCTGGTCAGGGAATTAGATCCCACATAGTGCAACTAAGACCCAGTGCAGCCAAATAAAAATAAGAAAAAAGGAAAAAAGAAATTGTAAGTTGCTTTGTTTTTAATGAGGAAGATTGGAGCTTTTAGTTTCTCCTAAAATTCATCATTCATCTAAAAATTCCTGAGATGATTGCTTTCAGAAGGCATTGTTTTTCATTGTCTATTCACTGTCATGTGCAACTCTTTGCAACCCCATTGACTTCAGCACACCAGTTTTCCCTGTCCTTCACTATCTCCCAGAGTTTGCTGAAACTTATGTCCATTGAGTCAGTGATGCCGTCCAATTATCTCATCCTCTGTTGTTCCCTTCTTCTCCTGCCTTCAGTCTTTCCCAGCATTGAAGTTTTTTCCAGGGAGTCAGCTCTTCACATCAGGTGGCCAAAGTACTGGAGCTTCAGCTTCAGCATCCATCCTTCCAATGAATATTTAGGACTGATTTCCTTTAGGATTGACTGGTTTGATCTCCTTGCTGTCCAAGGGACTCTGACGAGTCTTCTCCAGCAGCACAGTTTGAAAGCATCAATTCTTCAGCAATCAGCCTTCGTTATGGTCCAACTCTCACATCCATGCATGACTACTGGGAAAACCATAACTTTGACTATGCACACCTTTGTCGGCAAAGTGATGTCTTTGCTTTTTAATCCAATGTCTAGGTTTGTCACACCTTTTCTTCCAAGGAGCAAGTCTTTTAATTTCAATGGCTGCGGTCACCATTCTCAGTAACTTTGGAGCCCAAGAAAATAAAATCTGTCATTGTTTTCACCTTTTCCCCATCTCTTTGCCATGAACTGATTGGACCAGATGCCATGATCTTAGTTTGTTGAATGTTGAATTTTAAGCTAGCTTTTTCACTCTTCTCTTCCACCCTCATCAAGAGGCTCTTTGTTCCTCTTCACTCTCTGCCATTAGAATAGTATCATCTGCCTATCTGAGATTGTTGATATTTCTCCTGGCAATCTTGATTCAAGCTTGTGATTCATCCAGCCTGGCATTTTGTATGATGTACTCTGCGAACTTAAATAAGCAGGGTGAAGTATACAGCCTTGACATTCTCCTTTTCCAGTTTGGAGTCAGTCTGCTGTTTCATGTCCAGTTCTACCTGTTGCTTCTTGACCTGCATACAGGTTTCTCAGGAGATAGGTAAGGTGGTCTAGTATTCCCATTTCTTTAAGAATTTTCCAGTTTGTTGTAATCCATACAGTCAAAGGCTTTAGTGTAGTCAATGAAGCAGAAGTAGATGTTTTACTGAAATTCCTTTGCTTTTTCTGCAATTCAACGGATATTGGCAATTTGACCTCTGGTTCCTCTGCCTTTTCTAAATCCAGCTTGTATTTCTGGAAGTTCTTTTAACATACTGCTGAAACCTACCTTGTAGGATTTTAAACATTACCTTGCTAACATGTGAAATGAGCATAATTGTATGACAGTTTAAACATTCTTTGGCATTGCCTTTCTTTGGGATTGGAATGAAAACTAACATTTCCAGTCCTGGGTCCACTGCTGAGTTTTGCAAATTTGCTGGCATATTGAGTACAGCACTTTAACAGCATCATCTTTTAGGATTTTAAATAGCTCAGCTAGAATTCTATCACCTCCACTAGGTTTGTTCATAGTAATGCTTCCTCAGGCCCACTTAACTTCACACTCCAGGATTTCTGTCTCTAGGTGAGTGACTATATCATGGTTATCTGGGTCATTCAGACCTTTTTTGTATAGTCAAGAATACACAGAAGAATATACCTTTTGTATATTCTTGCCACCTCCTCTTAATCTCTTCTGCTTCTCTTAGGTCCTTGCTGTTTCTGTCCTTTATTGTGCCCATCTTTGCATGAAATGTTCCCTTAGTATCTCCAATTTTCATTATTTAACTTCTCTATTCCTAGGACTGTGTGTGTGTGTGTGTGTGTGTGTGTGTGTGAGTCACTTAGTCATGTCTGACTCTTTGTGACCCCATGGACTATAACCCACCAGACTCCTCTGTCCATAGAATTCTCCAGGCAATAATACTAGAGTGGGTAGCCATTCCCTTCTCCAGGGGATCTTCCGGACCCAGGGATCAAACCTGGGTCTCCTGCATTGCAGGCAGATTCTTTACCATCTGAGCCACCAGGGAAGCCCTGTTCCTAGGACTATCTATGCCCTATTGATATCTCTAGTATCTGTAGCAATCAAAGGGTAATTGTCTACTAGACTGTAAATTCTTGAGGACAAGAACCATGTTTTCCACATCTTTGTGTCCTGCTCTGAGCCTAGAATAATTATTTATATACAGCAGTTATTTAATTAATGTTGAATAAATGAATTAATTAATTGTTAACCTGATAAGATCCTGAAAAGGATGGTGTAATTCTCTAATAAAAGCCTAGGGTGAGGGGAAGGACAAGAGGAGCATGGCACATTCCCTTGTCATTAATTTCCTTGACACATGGGCAAGTCACAATTTCTCTGACCTCAAGTTAGATGTTATACTAAATATTGCCAAGCATTCTTCCAGATTTGAAATTCTATAACTAAATCAGCTTTTTACTGAATGTAGTAATGTTTTTAAGGGACATGTTGTAGCCTAAAGCTGTATCCAAATCTGTGAAAATGAACTGACTTATAATTATCAAATACATTTGAAATCAGAGCAAGGCTGTTGAATTCCCAAAAGAATGGTGGCAGTTTTAATTTATTTTCTTGTTAAGAAATTTAAAACATAATTAGATCTTGGCTAGTGCCTTGATAAGAGCTAATTTATGAAGCTTGGTATAATAGTTGCAGAAAAGTGACAGTTCCATAAAATGTACCTAGAATGAGCATAGCTGTATATAAAGTATGATTTGAGGAATCTCTAAAGGACATTCCCAACCATAAATGCCTTTCATAGTTTCTTGCTTACAACAAATTACAACAAATTTGCAGCTTAAAATACCACCTATTTATCATACTACTTTTCATAAGTCAGAGTCCAGGCACAGTGTAACTAACTGGGTTCTCTGCTCAAAGTTCTCTGCCTTTAACAATGTAGAAATCAAGGCATCAGTAGGGCTGCTTTCTCAGCTGGAGTTCACAGTCCTCTTCCAAGCTTATTTGGGTTCTTGGCAGAATTCAGCTCCTTTTGGTTGTAAGACTGAGGTTCCTTTTTCATACTGGCTGTTACTCTCTGCAGTTCCTTGCCATGTGGCCCTCTTAGAGTATGGCAGCTCACTTCTTCAAAGCCAGCAGGAGAATCTCTTTCCTCAGTGTGCGTGATGGATTCTTATATAATTGTAATCATGAGAATGACTATCCCATTACCTTATCCATATAAAGTAACCTAATCACCAGAGTGGTATCACGTCATATTCACAGGTCTTGCCTACATTCAAGGAGAGGAGATTTTACAGGGTGTGGGGAACTTGAGCACCATCTCAAAATTCTACCTACCATACTGGCTGTAATTTCAGAAACTACCAGTTAAATTATTTGAGGACTTCTGAAGATATGAACATTTTAATTGATCTAAGCCATGTTATCTAAAAGGATGTTAACATGTCAGTCATGAATTTTTAGGGCTAAAAGGGAGCTTAGAAATCATTTTACTTAAACCCTCACTTCCTTGTTTTTAACTTCTTCAATTACACTTGAAGGAAAATGGCTTGCTCAAATCACAGCTAGTGTGGTACAAAACTGAGACCAGAGATTCCAGTTCATTCAGTTCCATACCACTGTTCTGTTAAGTACACAGCACTCACTCCCACTAGAAGGATCTAGAGAATTCTATAGGTGACTCAGTGCTTTTATGAGAAGACAAAAATGGGGGAAAGTTTACAGCAAGAATGTACAGGAGAGCATCCCCAGACAGCCGTAGCATGAAGGTAGGAAATGGGAATGTCATAAAGATGTGTGGAGAAGAGATTATGGGAAAAAAGCTCCTATTTTGTAAATTCTTGTATGTTTATTATTTATTATTTATTGGCCATGCTGCCAAGCATGCAGGATCTTAGTTCCCTGACCAAGGATTGAACCCGAGCCCCCTGCAGTGGATGCACAGTCTTAACCACTGGACCTCTAGGAAAGTCCCTATAAATTCTTTTAAAGTTTGTGGGAGGTAGGCTCCTGCGCTTCAGATCATTATTTCATTTTGTAAGAACATTTATGTGTGAAGGGGAGTGCTTGCCAGGATTCCATTCATTTCAGACAAAGCCATCAATTTTTAAAACAAAAGTATTCATACTGTAGGCACAGAAGCTCAAATTCTGAAAGAAATGTTTGCTTTATGAGGCACTTTCTCTCTCTGCAGAGAACTAATTTATTTCCCCCAAATTTAAAGTCACTTAGCAGTTCTAAAGATTGATTCTGGCTTAACTCTGTTACTTTGAATATGTTGTAATTTAGTGAAATTATTTATAAGTGCCCCAAGGAGAAAGAAAGCTGCTTTAGGGACTCATGATTACCATTGAAGGAGAGAGGAAAGAGGGTAAGATAAACCACCAAAACATCCACTTAAAGAGACAAGAACAACATCAGCCAACATTATATCCTGCTATGAAAAGGATCAGAAAGAAATTATACCAACTGGGGAAGTATAGAGGTTAGAATTTAATGCAAGCACTGCTTTGCAGGGGCTTCAGGGGCTACTGCCCTTAGAGAAGTCTGAAGTTTTGATAAGACACTTGTTAAGATGAAGAGTATTTAGCCCTTTGCATCATTTCAGCAAGCTGAACTTAAATATCTCAGTTGCTTTCAACTTTAGTTATCAGAGATTCAGACTCTCTTGAGGCTGACAACTAAAGCCCACCAAGGAAGTAATTTTGCAAAGCAAGCATAAAAGACACTTCCAAGATTGAGGTTAGAATAATATAAAGAAGTGGTTATCTGAATAATGACACATGCTCTTGGTGGAATGCTGTGCAGCTGTCAAAAAGGAATTGTTTATGTATTGGAATGGAATTATTTCTTAGATATGTTATTAAATGAGTCAAGCAAAACCAAATATTTAAGTCATTTTGTGGGAAGAAGTGAAGAATAAATATTTGATTTTATATCTATAAAATATTTCTAGGGAAACTGGAGATGTTCATTGCCTCTGGACAACATCTGGAGGGGGATGGGAAATAACTTTGAGAGGGAGACTTCAGCCCTTTTGTACCATTTGAATTTCAAACAGCTAAATGTATTACTTAATGAAAAACAACTTTTTAAAATAAAAAGTAATGAAAATTTAAAAGAGTCAAAGAGGGAAAAGCCAATATGGTAAATTTTGGTAAAATGGTAAATTGGTCTCGAGATAAGACCTGGCTGTGTGATAAAGGTTTTCCTGCAAGGAGACTTGACTGGCCCCTTGCCAGTCTGTCCTGATGGCAAATCTATTCTAATGCTCTCATCCCCACCTGCACCTCTGTTCAAGCTGTCTAGGCAGGCATTAGCCTCCTTTCCTGCTTCCAGTACTTACTCAAACTGATTCCTCCGCCACCTACTACTTACTACCTTACATGCCTTATCTGGAGTAATCTGTCTCTAATCCTTTAGAATGAGGATCCAAAATGTACCTCTAACCAAATACAAACTATCCCACTGTAACCCATGTGTGTCTGTTAATATGTCTGATAATTCTCCTGTATGTTTCATAATCTTAATGATATGTATGGTTTCCCCTACTGAACTGTGATTGCCTTCTGAATGTGGCACCTGAAATCACTGCCTAATGGTGCTGGCAGAAATGCTTGCCTCTTGTGGACAATGTGATGAGCATTTTTAATGACACCAGATACAATACTGGACAATGGCAATAAACCTTACTGTCAACCAGTTTTACTAGATTAAGCAGGTAAGCCCATTGAAACAGTCATCTGGAATGATGCTCTGAGGTTCAGAAAGCCTGACCACAGTTTTTTCCTGGCATATACTAGTATTTAAGAGGATCACCAGCATCACCTCTGAGAGGTGGACGGCCTGAGCACACAGCGGTGGTCAGCCTGCCTGTGGCACAGAAGCACTGTGCGTAGCCCAGTGTTACAGTTTTCATTATTAGTGTACTGCGTTACTCTTGGCTCCTGAAATTGCTTGTTATCCTAAATGTTGTCCTTTCCTTCCCACCCCCACCCCCTTCAGTCAGGTTGAAATGTGTGTGTTGTATTAGCCAAAGTATCCTGGAAGAAGATGCAAAAGAAAGGACAAGTGCTCTTTAAAGGAAAATCCTTCCCCCTGTCCCCACCTTCCCCGAAGCCATCTAGGGATGGGACTTAAGAAAATAAGACCTGTACATCATAAGCCTTTTCAGAGCTGAAGCAGAAATGTCTCCCTCACTTAACCTTGGCTGTCACAAGCCAGCTTTTGATTTTCTCCACTACAGTCCAGGAAGACAAGAATCATCATATAGCCACACAGCTAGAGACTCTCAACCCAACTTGGTGTATCACCTTTCCAAACACCTTTGCATTAGGAAGAGACAGGCAGCCCCTAATTGGGTCACACTGTGCATAGCTCAATTTATTCCTCACAGGCAGAACTCCCAGGGCCACCTTTATTTCATATGCTTTTCATTGGATTGCATTTTAGTAAACCTTTAAAGTTGTCCCTAAAATAGTCAGTATACGTTCCAAGGGAATACTGATGTCTTCCATCATATAGGACATCAGATCTGTTGTCAGACTACAGTGCTGGCTTCTCACAACCCCTAGTTATTATTCAGTTATTCATCCCTGCCCACTAGTGAGGAGTAATTCATATTTTGGCTTTTCTTCCACCTGAGTTCTTTCTCTTATAATGAGAGACTCCTGGGAATTTCCTGGTGGTCCCGTGGTTAAGACTCCACACTTTCACTGCCAAGGACACAGATTCAGTTGCTAGTCAGGGAACTAAGATCCACAAGTTGCAAGGCATGCCCCCCCCCAAAAAAAAAATAGAGTGACAGATTCATGGGGAGATCCACTGTCCATATAAGGGATGGAGTGAGCCCAGTGTGTGTAGGAAAAAGAGCATGGGCTGAAAGTCAGGAGACCTAGATTCTATATACAGCCCTACTACCAACTAGCTTTGTGGCCCTGAGCAAGTTATTCAAATTCTTTGCATTTTATCTTTCCTCTTCCAGTTCTAAGATTCTCTGATTCCAAGTGGATATTTGGGCTCTTATCCCTCCAGAACTCTCCTTTCCTCTGTTCGAGTACTGTTGTGAATAGATAGTTTTATGTAATATAGCTTCTGACATTATAGTCACACAAACTCAGTATGTATTTCTTTGTGCTGCTGAATTGTCCAGTCATGGACTATGCCAGAGAGTAAACTGGGGACCTGGCACATCTCAGATTCTGCTTGGACTTTTCAAAGAGCCAGATGGTTAACACATTTTTGAGTGCCAATGAGCCTGCTTCTGCAAATTCCTCCCCATCCCAATCTAGTAGAAATCACCCAGTCTCATGCCCATCTATTTATTGTTCAGGCAGCTAGAGCAGATTTGTACCAAAGGAATAGGTAGGCCTTGGAAACCTAGGCCTTCTCCAGGGGCATTTCATGCTCCATAGGGACATCTTTCAGATTAGAATCCCAACCATGCATCAGTTAGCATCATTAAATAGGCGAGGCCCACATTCCAGTACCAACAACTGGTCTGCATGGAGAAGCTGAGACCTGGGGCAGAAGTGGTGGGGGATTGTTCTTGCTGTGATTTAATTATGACTTTGTGGTTCAGAGATGTGGAAGCAAATCTGAACGAGCCAGCTCTCAGGACCAGCTGCCAAGCACTTGGCTTGTAATCTATCATCCTACTTGTCCCCAGTGCTCTTGGCTGGAGCTCACCAGCTAGTTGAATGTTTGTTTCCTTCACTACTCTGATGCACACCCTGGGGCCTGTCTGAGGATGTCAGACTGTGAAAGGCACCCCAGCCAGGCTCTTTGCTGGCTGGTAACATCCCAGTGGTTTGAATACGTCAGCAGCCCTGGTTTTCTTCCTGTGGTACAGATGGCATCAGCGCCCTCTCCATGTGAGATGAAACATATTCTGTAACTCTTCTGTCAAGAGATCACCTTTGTAATGAGACATTCTCGCCAGTGGAATTCCAGAAGTCCCTGTTCTGCAACCACTTAATACCACTTTAATGAGCTTTTCACCTCAAAAAGCCAAGAGCTCTCACTGACATTGAATATTATTTATTTAATGGTTTATTTTGAGGAGAAGGTCCATCTTCATAGGGAATAGGATGGGCACTGGGACCATCAAGAAGAATTGATGATGGGCACTCTGCCCTGAGAGAATGGAACTGAGAGAAAAAGAGGTGTAGTTATCAGTTAAAACAGGTGTGGTATTGGTGTGAAAAGGGCATGGTTAACAAACATTGGCAGAGAAAGGAATGGTTAACATCAAGTGTCCGTATTTATCTAATATAGAACAGGTTTTGAACCACGTCTCAGGACACATTTCTGTGGCTGCGTAGGGTAGTTTGGTAAATGACCACAATTTGAGAGCACCCAGGGTCTTCTGATCTTATTCTCTTTTCACTGAGCAATCTTCTGAGGTGAATTGAGTTTCCTTAGTAGATTTTCCTACTGAGAAGTATAATGACCAGCTGTTATCCCTTTAGTTCTCCTAACAGTTAGTGTTTTCCTTGTAAATTGGCCTTCTGCTTTCTCTTCCTTCCCCAGGTCATTTAGTTAGCAGGAATTGGTTCTTCCTGAGCCAACTGAGAGAATAAAGTGTCTAGACCTACCAGGAGAAGTTTCTAAACCCTAAAACTTCCACAGTCTGATAGAGGCCCCATCTCCCCTGGCATCACTTAACTACATCTCATGAACATCCACACAGTAGATAGTCTGCTTAAGTCTTAATAGTTCCAAGGGATGTTGATTCCTCTTTCATGCTAACTCACGTCCTGGGAGGAAGTGCAATGTGAGCGGTAACCTAAAGCCGCAAAAGGAGGATTCTGGCTCTTCGTGCCCTTTGAGCAGCCTAGTCCCCTCCAGCCAGAGACTGTGGACACTGAGGCACAGCCCAGCTTGTGGCCTTTATACCTTTCTTCTGTCCGCCAGCACACAGGATCCTCAGCTATTTCTGTGTACCTCCACTCCTGTCTCTCAGCCTCAGATTCTGGAAAATGCCAGTGAACCACTCTTTGCACTACTAAGCCACCTTAGCAGTTATCTTGTGGCATCTCCTCTTTTGGATATGAGAAATTGTATCCAAAGAGATCACATAACTCCATCAGGGTCACACCAGCAAGTTGGTGGAGCCAGGACTGGAGCTCAGGTCTTATGACTGCAAGCAGTTTTCCTCCTGCGTCACCTTGCTCCTCTGCCTTGTTCTGGCATTTGTATCAGCTGTCCTTGAGAGCACTGTGGAGAATGTATGGCGGCTGTAGAGGTGAAATGAGAGATCAAATGCAGAAAAAAAAAGACAAGAAAGAACTGAAATTATAGGAATGAAATAAGCAGAGAAAACACACTGACTTTAAAAAGTTTGCATTGCTTCTGGAAGCAGCAGTGGACAGAGGAGCCTGGCAGGCTACAATCCCTGGGGTCACAAAGAATCAGACAGGACTTAGCGACCGAGCACACACGAATCTGAGGTTTATAGACACAAACACTTCGTTGCTAGTTGATTCATGAATAGAAATTCGTCTTTTCCTCTCCTCTGTGTTTTATCTCACTTAAGAGTGTGTCTATAAAAAAAAAAAAAAGTGTGTCTATAAGCAATACATAATTTCTCAATGTAGCGAGATCAGGCTTGAGGATAAATAGCAGAGAAGGCAGGGGAAATTGCCTAATTTCCTTCCTGGCTTGTTTTTCGTGAGAACCCAATTTTCACATGATTGCTAGTGTTTAACAAGTAAATGTCAGAGAAAGAGAAAATGGCAGGAGAGAAGATATTTTCTCATGAATTCTGGAAAAAGAAAAAAAAAAAGACTGTATTCTGATCTAGCGAGATGGGGGCCACTGCTTCTCAAGGGGCACAGTTGGAAAAAACAAAGTGGGTGATGGAAAACCTGTCAGGAGGAGGGGCGGGAGCTCAGCTGCGCATTTCCGCCGTTCATCTGGTGCTGCAGCCTCAGTGCAGTCAAACTAGCCGCCTTGTTTCTCGTCTCCCCATCCTTTGGCAGCCTCATTATTTCCTTGACTTTTTGTTACTGTCTTCTTTCCAGTGGGAGGGAAATGCCAGGATGGAGACTATAGTAATATCAGATATTCTTTACTTTTCTGCAAGGCACTCTTCTAGTAATAAGTTATTAGGGAAGCTACCACTATATGCTTGAGACTTAGAATTCCATCCTTAAATACTATGTGCATTTTAACTTTTAAAATTTTTATTATGGTAAAATATATATAACAAAAGTTGCCATTTAAACCATTTTTTTAAGTATGTCAGTGGCATTCATTACATTCACAATGTTGTACAACCATCACTACTATTCCAAAAATTCTCCATCTCCCCAAATGGGAAATTTATACCCATTAACCAGTAACTTCCCAGCTGTTGGTAACCTCTCATCTACTTTCCCTTTGAATTATTATCATGCATTCTTACTTAATTATATATACTTCCTAAAGTGTGGCAGCAATAGAAAAAAAGTGGAACCCGAAGTGAAACGGAAAGGTGGTTATGGATTAAAGACTGAATTATCACAAATACATCTGAAAATTTTTTTACTATGATGGAATATTTTTATCCTTCCATTCAGAGAAAGCAAAAGTCCCTCTGCTGGGCTAACTTAACATCTTTCATCTTTCAGTGACCATGCAGCAGGTAGCCAGGACAGTGGCTAAAGTGGAACTCTCAGATCACGTGTGTGATGTGGTGTTTGCGCTCTTTGACTGTGATGGTAAGTGGGGCCCTCTGGAGTCTGGCAGGAAAACCAAGCTTTACTGCCCTTGACGTAGACACTGTTTCTGATGGAGCCTTGCAGAGAGCTCCAGTGTACCAGCCTAGACTGTCACAACAGCTTCCAAACGGCTCCCATATTCCATCTGTGCCACTCTCCAGGCCATCACCATCATCATCCAGCCGGAGAAATCCATCCAAAATGAAAATCTAACTGCATCTTCCTCCCTTCTTCCAGTCCTTTTCTGCCCTGAAGATAAAGTACAAACCCTTAAGGAGAATTCAGGCTCCTTAGGGACCTGTCTCCCTGACTGCCTCGTTGGTGTCCTGGCCCTACCCACCTCTGTGTGTCCAGCAATGCCTCACTCATTGTGGTTCTCCAGCAGCTGGACTGCTTCCTGCCGGTGCCTTTGCTTGTGTTACAACCACCACTGAAGTGCCTCCCCCATCTCACTCCCCTGTATTTGGCCAATTCCTGCTCATCCTTTGGGAGTCAACCTAAGAGTCACCTCCAGGAAGTCTTTACTGATCTGTAATTGTACCCTCCCCATCCTGAATTAGACATTCTTCCTCTGTGCCCCATAGCATCCTCTGTTTACCCCATTATGGCATCTACCATAATACTTGAATAATGTACTTGTCTCTCCCACGATCATGATGGTATTTCAAGGGACAAAGTCATTTTTATCTCTTTATTCTCAACACCTAGCATAGCACAGGACCTGACATATAATACAGTCTCATTCAGCTTCTGTCACACTAGACTGAGTTGTCTCTGAGTTGCAGTTGAAAACATCAAGGAAGGCACAGATCAGTTCACTTTTAGCCAAGAGAATTTAATTTGGCCGTGAGAAAGTGCTAGGCTTTGGAACCGATGTGACAGTGGAATTTTCTCATCTTTGTTCCAAGGCCTTCACTTACCTGTTGTCTTTGCCGCTTCTTCCAGGCAATGGAGAGCTGAGCAATAAGGAATTTGTTTCTATCATGAAGCAACGGCTGATGAGGGGCTTGGAGAAGCCCAAAGACATGGGCTTCACCCGCCTCATGCAAGCCATGTGGAAATGTGCACAGGAGACTGCCTGGGACTTCGCTTTGCCCAAACAGTAACCCAGAACGGCACAAGGAGCCACCTCTCCACACCGGGCACCCTGGCTCCTTGGGCAGAGCCTTGGCACAGCCTCCCTGCTGCAACTTCTGGGAGTAGTGCTCCCTTCCTCCTGGGAATGATCTTAGGATTCAAGTCTCCCCCATCCCCACGTTCTGCTAGGCTGATTCTGATCCAGTGATTCTCTCCAGAAGTTCTCAAAAACGAGCAAGTCCTAAAAGTGCATACCCTTTGCATGTTCAACACTACTATGCACTCAAGCACCTATGGATAAAGAATGCCGGCAACTGTCCACACACCTGCCAACCCTGGGAAACACCCAGTTCTCACGCCATCTTGCTGTGGATTTATATTAACAAGAACATTCCTTGCTTCTCCTCCTGCTGGTGTTTTTAAGCTACAAATTTGGGAAACCTCTGACGGAAAAAGGAAATCAGTGATGAGTGATAACGAGGATGACCCAGACCCGAGTTGGCAGGAAGCCTGGGCCCGAGGATGGATTTGTGTCGGTCCCCAGGGTGGCTCTGAGGCCTGCTCCGAAAGGCCGTGTGCACAGTGGGAATGGAGCGAGGTTAGGGATTTAAAGCAGCTGCTCCGTGGCTGTCCCCACTCCCTTCTTTTCCTCTCAGGCTCCCTAAGGAGACCGCAGCACGACTGTGCTTATGAAGTGAACAGCAGTTGAGCTCACGTTCCGTGCAAGTGCCATTTCCCCTCCAGGTGTGTGCCTCTGGAGCCGAGAGCTCAGACCTGTCTGCCCTCTGTCTTAAACACTTGTAAAATACCACTTTAATTATAACAGTTTGCAATAAACAACGCCCCCTCCCCCTGACAAAGGCTCCTGTGTCCTTTATTTTAGGATCCTCCAGGGCCCTTTCCATGTCACTTCTCCACTGGCTTTGAGATCCTGCTAGCAACAGACCTATTTTCTTTCCACTGGAATCTGGTTCTTCCTATTGAGAGGACACTTCAGGCATAAACAAAAAGTGAGGGGATCTGGAGGTTAGTGGTGGCATTTTTCAACGTGGTTTGGATAGCATTTCATCCTGGACCACTTTAGGTGGTCCATAATCATGCCCCACGATAAGGAACTAAGATAGGGGTGGTGGGGGATATGAGACATTATCTGGTACGGCAGATGTCAGTGTTAAGAACTATAGCAACTGGGAATTCCCTGGTGGTTCAAGGGTTAGGACTCCACATTCCCATGCTGAGGGCCCCAGTTCAATCCGTGGTCAGGGAACTGTTAGCAAAATTCCACAAGCCTTGCAGCATGGCCAAAAAAAAAAATCCATAGCAACCAGTGTTTTCTATGGATTTAGCTCTGCCTCTAACTCAGCGTGACCTTAAGCAAGCAACCAATTTCCCATCTGTTTTCTCAACTACAAAATGACAGATAGGGTTGAGCTTAATGGGCTTAGAGGTTTCCTCCATGTCTAGAAACCTCTCCCTCAGCTCTTCTCCGGAGTACCTCCAAACTCCAGAACCTCCATGTAATGCTCCCTGGCAGGATAGGGTCTCACTGCCAATGTAATAGAACCACAATACCAAAAGCCCAGTGCTTCCCTGGAATCCTAGAAGCTGGTAGGGAGTGTTTATCAGCAAGAGAAGAGCAGAGATGTGGACAGTGCCAACCCCAGCATTTTCTCCAGAGCGGTTTAATAACTCTAGTCATAAGATCTTTTCTGGGAGCAGATTAGATTATCTCTGAAAGGAGTTTGCCAGTATCTTCCAGTCTGTGCTTTCTTGGGGTACGTATTCTTGGTACCCAAGTGTAGCCTGTGTCTTGCTCATTGTCCCAGGGCTGAGGATCAGCAAAATGTGAGCTTTTTCTTATATTTGTCCCATGGTTCCCAGATCACTCTCTTTCCCAGTCCTTTTCTCTCCAGGCTGAAAGAAGAGTCCCATTCACAGCCTCTGTGGGGCATTCATTCCCTCACAGAGAGACCTGCCAACTGGCCTGCGTTCACCGAAGCTGAACACCAGAGCACAGAAGGACAGAGTAAGGATCTCACCCACAACATCTTGACACCCGGTGTCAAGAGCACATGGAATTCCAGCTGAACTCCCATTAGCTCCTAGGAGAGCCTGAGGAAGCAGAGGAGGTACAGATGCTCAAGAAGATGGGATAGCCACACTCTGGCACAACAGGGCAAATGTGCAGGTGAGAGGTACAAGTTTAGTCACCCAGAAGAGACCAGATGCCCCAAGGAAGGCTTTGACCAAAGACGCCTATGAGTAGGCTGAGAGGATTTTAACAGGCAGAGTTGGAAATACAGAAGGCTGATTCGTGGTTCTCCTTTTATTCCCATTGTTTTTCTACCTAGATAGGATAAACTTCCCCTCTGCCATCAAGAGTCACATCAAACTGTCCCTTTGTTGACCCTCTTCCAGACAGGATTAGTAGCCCCCTCCATTACCTCCCAAGGATCACTTGCCCACCTATAAAAACACTGCTGTAATTTGATGTAATTTTTGTGAGATTGTCACCCACCAAGTTCAGACCCGAAGCAGTGACGTGATCAAAGGAACTGTCCACCACCAAAAGCTAATTTTAAAATATTTCTCAGACAACGTAGAGGTGATACTAGCAATGCCTCAGTAAATTCCTCCTGAGGTAGACTGGAATCTGGGACCCTTTCCCAGAGTGCTTGCACTTGCAGCTAGACAAACGTCTCCTTGAGCAACAGAGTGCAGAGAAACTACAAGGAATTAAAAATAACAGCATGCCTGCCTCAATCCGTGCAGTTATAAACAATAAGATAAAAAGCTACAGACCAACTGCCACTTAGGTGCCAGGAGCAAAAGCAGAGTACTGTGCATGGTCCTGCACACAGCGCCTTCAAGGGAATGGGCAGAACACCGAACCCGCCCTCCAGCCCCAGCTATGAATCCGCTCCTACTCTCACCCCATTGAAGGAACCAGCCTGCCCTCCATGGGAGAGCGGGCAAGGGCACCTATTACTTGTTCTTGCCCTTTTGTGCTAGTGTAAGTCCCAATAAAGCCTTGCCCGAATTCCTTATCTGGCCTCTTATAAATTTCTGTTAAAGAAGCTAGGGACCCAGGTCAGCTGCTGCTGCTGCTAAGTCGCTTCAGTCTTGTCTGACTCCATGTGACCCCATAGATGGCAGCCCACCAGGTTCCTCTGTCCCTAGGATTCTCTAGGCAAGAATACTGGAGTGGGTTGCCATTTCCTTCTCCAGATCAGTGACACTCCTAAACACACATACACACAAAAGTCTACTTTTTGTTCTATACTCCTTAAAAAAAAAAAAAAAAAGATTTCCCTGATGGTATAGTGGGTAAGAATCCACCTGCCAGTGCAGGAGATATAGGTTCGGTCCCTGGTCCAGGACGATTCCATATGCTGAAGAGCAGCTAAGCCCGAGCACCACAATTACTGAGCCAGTGCTCTAGGGCCCACGAGCCGCAACTATTGAAACTGTGAGCTTCAACTGCTGAAGCCCCTGCGCCTAGAGCCTGTGCTCTGCAATAAGAGAAGCCACTGCAGTGAGAAGCCCTTGCACCACAACGAAGAGTAGCCCCCACTTGCAGCTAGAGGTAATCCTTCACAAAGCAACAAAGACCTATCACAGCCCCCCCCAAAAAAACTTGTTTTAATATTTAAAAGTAAAAAGAAAAAATAATAACTCTGCACTTCTAGCCCTTAGGCTTTGGACAGGAAAAGAAGCTGCTGGGCTTCCTTTATGGGCTCAGATGGGTTTCCTAGATGATCTAAGAGGAAGCAGGGAGAATGTGGAGACAGTAAGGAAAGAGCATAAGAACATACATAATATTCAAAAATCATCATTTTATTAGCATTTAGTGCCCTACCTAGGTTTAGGTCTGATTGGAATGTACACACCGAATCAGACTATGAGGCAAAGGGGAAGTCCAAGCAATGATCGCTACTAGATCAGGAGGAAAGGACAGCAGCATGGGAGCCAGGAGCCAGGTCTACAGGCCAGAGCATCCTCTCCAAGCCCAAGCACAGCCCAAGCCAGGTAATGTGTCCCAATAAGCAGCTCAGAAAAACAACGGGGAACAGAGTAGTTCAGCTTTCAGGCTTTGGGTGCCACCTGCTGTCAAGAAGGCTCAGCGCAAGGGAGTCAGTGAGCTGGAGCAGGGTAGGGGAATTGGCTGGAGTCCAGCCTGGCCCCAGTCCTGCTCTGGAGCATAGGCCTCGCAGGGACCTGGGTGGCATGGGCTGGAGCTGGATGAACAGCCAGTGATGGACCATAACCATAAAAAAAAAGATGTAGTGGATATGATGATACTCCTGAGGGAAGGGAAGCAGCCGTGTATTGTTCTCTGTCGCTCCAGAATGGGAATTTTTACCAGCAAGTGAGAGGGTAAGAGTCATGTGGCCGGGCATTGAGCAGTCTTCAAGGAGTTTACAGAAGGAAATTCAAAGTGAGAAGAAAAAAAAAGCAGTAAGTTTAAGTGTAAGCTGTGTGAGCGCACTTAGAAAAGCAGAAGGCTATCTAATCCAGATTGGAATTTCAAGACAGACTTGCCGAGAATTTTTTTTAATTAAAAAAATATGAGACCTGATGGTTAAGTTGTTGTTGTTATTCAGTTGCTCAGTCCTGTCTGACTCTTCAAACCAATGGACTGCAGCACACCAGGCTTCTCTGTCCTCTGTCTCCCAGAGCTTGCTCAAATTCATGTCCATCAGGTCGGTGATGTCATCCAACCATCTTGTACTCTGCTGTCCTTTTCTCCTCCTGCCTTCAATATTTTCTAGCATCAGGGTCTTTTCCATGAATTGGCTCTTCACATCAGGTGGCCAGAGTATTGGAGCTTCAGCCTCAGTATCAGTCCTTCCAATGAATACTCAGGGTTAATTTCCCTTCGGATAGACTGGTTTGATCTCCTTGCAGTCCAAGAGACTCTCAAGAGTCTTCAACACCACAGTCCAAAAGCATCAATTATTCGGCACTCAGCCTTCTTTATGATCTGACACTCACATCCATACATGCCTACTGGAAAAACCATAGCTTGACTATACAGACCTTTGCCAGCAAAACTATGTCTCTCCTTTTTAATATGCTGTCTAGGTTTGTCATAGCTTTTCTTCCAAGGAGCAAGTGTCTTTTAATTTCATGGCTGCAGTCACCATCCACAGTGATTTTGAAGTCCAAGAAAATAAAGTCCATCACTGTTTCCATTGTTTCCCCATCTGTTTGCCATGAAGTGATGGGACCAGATGCCATGATCTTAGTTTTTTGAATGTTGAGTCTTAAGTCAGCTTTTTCACTCTCCTTTTTCACCTTCATCAAGAGGCTCTTTAGTTCCTCTTCACTTTCTGCAGTAAGGGTGGTGTCATCTGCATATGTGAGGTTACTGATATTTCTCCTGGCAATCTTGATTCCAGCTTGTGCTTCATCTGGTCCAGCATTTCACATGACGTATTGTGCATAGAAGTTAAATAAGCAGGGTGACAATATACAGGCAAGACATACTCCTTTTCCAATTTTGAACCAGTCCGTTGTTCCGTGTGTGGTTCTAACTATTGCTTCATGACCTGCATACAGATTTCTCAGGAGGCAGGTAATGGTCTGGTATTCCCATGTCTTTAAGAATTTTCCACAGTTTGTTGTGATCCACACAGTCAAAGGCTTTAGTGTAGTCAATGAAGCAGAAATAGATATTTTTCTGGAATTCTCTTGCTTTTTATATTATCCAACAGATGTTGGCAATTTGATCTCTAGTTTCTCTGCCTTTCTAAATCCAGTTTGTACATCTGGAAGTTCTTGGTTCACGTACTTTTGAAGCCCAGTTTGGAGGATTTTGAGCATGACCTTACCAGCATGTGAAATGAATGCAATTGTGTGGTAATTTGAACATTCTTTGGCACTGCCCTTCTTTGGGACCATTGAGTAGGAGTTAATAAAGCGGGGAGTAGGAGTGTTTGGGCAGAGGGAACAAAGTATGCAAAAGTCCAAAGGCCAAAAAGTATGTCTCTGGGGATGGAAGATCTAGGATGTATCCAGGAAATACAGACTGGAAGTGATTTTGTGACCCAAGGATTAATTAAGATTGGTGGTCATTCACAAAAAAGATAAGAAATACAGATGGGCATTTTGAAACACACTTATAGACAACTAATAGGTTATAGAAAACATCATGATGGAAATTTTAAAATACTTAGAATTGAATATGATAATGAAAATACTAGATATGAAAACTTGTCAGACACAGTGAAGGGGAAAGTTAGAAACATCTTAACAACTTCCATACTTATTTACAGAAGATGGGCTGACAATTAATAAGCTAGACATCTGCCTCAAAAAGTTGGAAGAAGAACAACAGATTAAAATCCAGACAAAAAAAATAACAAGAGAAAAAATAAATTTTAAGAATTTTCAAATGTATATAACTAGAAACTATCACAGTTTAAAAAATAATACTGTGAACAACTTAATGCCAATAAATCTGAAATGAATAGCTGCCTAGGAAATATAACTTACTAGACACAATAAAAAAATAAAAATCTGAATAGACTATGAAAGTGAAAGTATTAGTCACTCAGTCATGTCTGACTCTTTGCAACCCCATGGACTATAACTCTCCAGGCTCCTCTGTCCATGGAATTCTCCAGGCAAAAATACTGGAGTGGGTAGCCATTTCCTTCTCCAGGGGATCTTCCCAACCCAGGGATCAAACTTGGAATAGACTAACCTATAGTAAATTGATAGCATCACCAACTCAATGGACATGAATTTGAGCAAACTCCGAGGGAGTGAAGGACGAGGAAGCCTGAAGTGCTACAGTTCGTGGGATCACAGAGAGTTGAACATGACCTAGAGACTGAACAATGACAATAGTAAATTGAATCAGTAGTTAACAATCTTCTGATAACAAACAATACCAAGTCCAGATGGCTTTACATAAGGATGAAAAGAAAAATAGAACCAAGTTCTATAGGACCCCGATAAGAGTTTGGGCTTCTGTCTTAATGCCATGTAGGAGCCACTGAAGGTTTTAAGCAGGAAGATGACATAATGAGCTTTGCATTTTGGAATGATGACTTTGCCTACAGTGCTACAGATGGATTGGAGCAGGATCCAGGTTGGAGACTGCTATAATAATCCAGTTAACAGACGCTGGAAGCCTGGATCAGGGGAATGGCTGCAGAGTTGGAGAGTTGCTAACAGATTTGGAGATTTGAAAGATATTTCAATCACGCCTGAGGTGAGGCGTGAGGATGAGGTGTTCAAATCAGAGGATGGTGAGGGAGAAGAAATAACTCAGCCTGAAACCCAGATTTGTTTGCGTAACTGCATATGTGATAGTGCTCTTCAGGAGGGTTGGGAGGCTGAGAGAACCAGGTTAGGGTGGAGAATGATGAGGCAATTTTTTGATATGACGAGATGCCTGAGAGAGATCCCAGTAGAAATATCTAGTACGTAGATAGATATGTGTGGACCCAGGAAGGGGGTCTAGGGAATCTCCTAACCACCTGGGTTCTCCCAATTTCAAGACCAACTAACCACGAACACATAAAATCTGAATCAGTGTCTTAACCAGCTCCATCTCTTGCCCAACGGAAGCTGGAAATAGAGGCCATCGAAAGGAGTTTGAATCAAAAGAACCCATACTTGGTGGGATATCCCTGAAGCAGACATGTTTGGTAGAAAGGGCTTCAAGTGCCCTTATCCTCCAGCCTCTGGCTGTCCACAGTTGTGAGGCCTCCTCCTTCTCTAGGGAGAAAGAGCAAATGACTGAAGTGGAGATGCAGAGATGCTGTAGGGAAATTTCTTGTGTTCACCCAACAAATAGTTTGTTAAAGCTCAGACTGAAAATTCATCAGTCATTCACACTCAGGTGAATTCTACATCATCTTCAATGCAAGGTTTAGTTTTCCCTCTCTATTTTTTTAATAGGTGAACATTCACATGTTTCCAAAATCAAACTCATATTTTAAAAGCATACATTGGAAAACCTTATGCTCAACCATTCACACAGCTGCATTTCATCACTTATCAATAAAGGGTAGATTCTTCAGAGACATTTTGGAGCCTAGAACTCTCTGGAAGGGAGGCCTTGGTGGGTCACATTTGGAGGCAGCCGGGGACACTGGGAAGTCAGAGAGCAAAAGAGCAAAGGACAGGAAACAGGGGACATTCCACTGACTTGGCAATTCTTCCTGAAGCCTTAGGAAGGAATTTACCCTGGCTAGCTCAGGGAAACTCTGGATCAAGTGTTTGGGAACAGAAAAACCTGTCATTTATTCTACTCATTTAACAAATATGTATTGAGCCCCTATTCGGTATCAGGCTAGTGATCTGACCATGGAGAGTATGAGGGCAAGACCTCCATCCTGGTTTAGTATGAGACAGGATGTAATCAGACTCACAAATGAAGAGCAGCAACTGTGCAAGGCAGCCAAGCCGGGTTTCCGTGGAGGGGTCAGGTTTAAGTGCTGTGGGAATTCAAAGCAGGAGAGCTCTTGGAGAGTCAGCCCTTTCTCAGCCTCGCCCTCCGACGTCATCTCCCCGAGGAAGGCTTTCCCCTTCTACACACACAAGTAACAACTCCCTCTTCTGAGCCTCTTCAAGTTTACACCCAACCCCACTGTTGCACTTACCACACTGTCCTCTTTTAATTCTTTTAACACCTCTCTTGCATACATGCATGATCAGTCGTTCAGCCATGTCTGACTCTTTGCAACTCCATGGACTGTAGCCCTCCAGGCTTCTCTGTCCATGAATTTTCCAGGCAAGAATACTGGAGTGGGTTGCCATTTCCTACTCCAGGGGGTCTTTCCAATCCAGGTTCAAACCCACGTCTGCTGCATTGGCAGGCAGATTCTTTACTACTGTGCCATCTGGGAAATGAATACCTCCCTTGCTAGATTGCAGACTCACTGATGCCGGGTTCTGTCGTTTATTCACAGTGCATCTCTGAATCCCTGAAACTCTAGAGTTCCTGGCTTTCAGTATAAACATCTGACTTTCTGTTTGTTGATGTTGTTTTGGGAACTGCCTCGGGTCTTAGTTGCAGCATGTGAACTCTCAGTGTGGCATGTGGGATCTAGTTCCCCACCCAGGGATCCAACCTGGGTCCCCTACACTGGGGGCTCAGAGTCTTAGACACTGGACCACCAGGGAAGTCCCAAACATCTGACTTAAATTAATTCCATCTCTCCACAGAGGAGATAGAGTTTAAGCTTAGTCCTGAAGAACTAGTTAGATTTGGACAGGTGGCGTTAGTTGTAAAGAACTCTCCTGCCAATGCAGGTGATATAAGAGATGTGGATTAGACCCCTGGGTCGGGAAGATCTACTGGAGAAGGAAATGGCAACCCACTCCAGTATTCATGCCTGGGAAAGCCCATGGAGAGAGGAGCCTGGCAGGGTACGTCCGTGGAGTCACAAAGAGACACAATTGAAGCAACTTAGCACGCACACGCAAGAGATATTTAAGGAGGACTGGCAGATGGATAGGGGTGGGGTAAAATGTATCTGAAGAGAGATGAGGCGGGAACCATGGGAGATCAAAGCATAAGGTCAGACTGAATTCTTGGTATCCTCCGAGAAATCTGGAGGTGGGTGGTCACCTAACACAAGGGCTGTTTCAGCTCTGGGAGCAAAATGAGAAGCTGAGATTCAGTGGGAGATTCATTTCCCCAGTGACTTCACCTGGATATCTGTGGAGGCAATTAAGGATAGTATGCCTCTTTTCAGACCTCATCCTCCCATCCATACCACGATTCAGCTAATCAGGATATAATTTCTAATTTTTTCCTTAGATCAACATCATGACATCTTGATTTCAAGAACTATCAAGGAGAAACTAATTTCAAGTCACCCTGCATATCAGTTCCATTTTTAAACAACATCTATAGACCAAGGACAATAATATTTAACATAAACTGAGCAAAAATGTGGCTCTCTTCCTGGCCTTTGAACTCGGAAAGGACCATAGAAAGTCAAATTGCTTCTGCACAAAAAACATGGCACCTGGTTTGGGATTTTTAGGAAACAGCAAGAGTGATTACATAGGGGTTGGATAGACCAGCATTCAGGCTCAATCTATAATCCCTTCTGAAACAATACATCCTTTCTGAATCGAAACAGTTCTGTGAAATAAGGCAGGAAAATGTCCTACCATGCACAGACTCCCACCCTGCCCACATCTCCAGATTCATACTACTCCAGACCCTGCCAACCAAGCCGAATTATTGACCATGAACTCAAAATTGATTTGCCTTGTGGGAAAGAAGAGGTGGGCTTACCAGCCAATAGCTGAGCAATCAAAGTCCAGTTCCTTAACACAACAAGTTACAGGCCACCTTTTACATACACGCACCCTCTTCACAAAATGAAGTGCCTGTTGTCAGCCCAAGGAGGGGGGACCTCATGACACTCAGGAGATGGAAGCCACACTTAGCAGGAGAGGGGACAACCTGGGCCAACAAACCTCAGAGAGGCTATTTGACAGTGTCCTAGTGTTTATCCTTTAACACATGTGAAGGACCTAACAATTTGTGGAGACCTTCACTTTCTCTACGTGTGCATGTGTGCGTGCTAAGTCATTTAAGTTGTGTCTGACTCTTTTCAACCCTGTGACCTGTATCCTGCCAGGCTCCTCTGTCCATGGGACTCTCCAGGCAAGAATACTGGAGTGGGCTGCCATGTCCTTCTCCAGGAGATCTTCCCAACCCAGGGATCGAACCTGCTCTCTAAGTGTGTTGTTGTTCAGTTGCTCAGTCGTGTTTGACTTTTTGTGACCCCATGAACTGCAGCACGCCAGGCTTCCCTGTCTTTCACGATCTCCCTGAGTTTGCTCAAACTCACGTCCATTGAATCTGTGATACCAATCATCTCGTCCTCTGTCATCTCCTTCTCCTCCTGCCCTCAATCTTTCCCAGCATCAGGGTCTTTTCCAATGAGTCAGCTCTTCACATCAGGTGGCCAAAGTATTGGAACTTGAGCTTCAGCATCAGTCCTTCCAATGAATATTCAGGGTTGATTTCCCTTAGGATTGACTGGTTTGATCTCCCTGCTGTCCAAGGGACTCTAAGTGTAGGGCTGTCTTATTGAAACCCTTCACCTCACAGATTAGGACTTGAACCCATGTGCCAGGATTTGAACCTAGCCAAAACCCAGCTTGGGACTAACCCACGTGGCTGGGCCAAAACCCACGGTGTTGCAATTGAGATCACACATGTGGTTTCTGGACCTAATGAAGCTCAGGTTCTCAATTCTCATCACAGAAAGAATTCAGTGACAGACAAAGTGATAAGTAATAAGTGGATTTACTTAGAGAGAAACACACTCTGTCTTTAGAGTGTGGGCCACTCTAAAGACAAAGAGCAATCTCTAAAGGCAAGAGTGGTCTTCAGATGTGGTGTGGTTAGCTTTATGGGCTGGGTAATTTCATAGGCTAATGAGTGGGAAGATTATTCCAACTATTATGGGGAAGGGGTGGAAATTTCCAGGAATTGGGCCACCACCTGCTTTTTGGTCTTGGAACCACCTATGGATGTGTCATTTATCTTGCTGGTGTGCTACAGTGAGCATATACTGAGGCTCAAGGTCTACTGGAAGTCCATTTGTCCATCATGGGCCTATTCGGTTCTAATCAGTTTATGTCACACGTTCGGACTATGTTATTCTTTTAACTTTTGTGTCCTGCCCCCTTCCCTCCTGTTTCATTATTAAGGAGAGGCTGATTAAGGAGAGGCCAATAGGGAGTATTGGCCAGCTTAGAATCTTCATGGGGAAGTAAACAATGAGAATGCAAAGGAAGGTTGGATGTGAAGAAATTTCCAAGGGTGAACATGTAGCCAAGGAGGCCACAACCTTGCTTCTTATTACATTGAGGAAATAAGAGCAATCTGAAAAGAACATCCTTGTGTTCCCACTTCCAGATCTGCCAGCTGGCCTGCAGTATACCTAACCATACTGCCTCCCTCCTGAAAATCAATGTCATCCATGTCACTGTCTAAAGCCATGCAGTCACCATGCCCCATAGTCCACTGCCTCTGTCTCTTCCTGTTGTCTCCTCTCTTTCCTTTTACCAAAATCTCTTGACAGTTAAATAATTCCTATCACAAAATGCTATAATATATCCCATCTCAAAAACCAAAACCAGGATTTCCCTAGTGGTCCAATGGTTAAGACTGCTGGGGGCCTGGGTTCAATCACTGGTCAGGAAACTGAGATCCTTTGTGCCAAAGGTATGGCCAAAACTTCTCCATATTCTTCCTCACTTTCCCATTCTTCATCCATTTCTTCCTCACTCTCACTCCCTTTATTCATTCCTGTCAGACTTTTACCACTACCATCCACTGACAGCAACCCCGTCAAGGTCACCCCTGACCTCCACCTTATAAAATCACTGGTCATTTCGCAGTCCTCACAGTGCTTGGTCTCCTACATGGTTTGCCGAAATTTGCCCCACCCCCACCCCCGGCGTCCCTCTTGAAACTTTTGTTAAGTGAAAGTAATTTTATCTTATGAGTTACTTTTCTTCTCTTCCAGACATCTAAATATGGGCATGGTAAAGGGCTCTACCCTATCTACAGTCACTTTCTAGGTGCATTTAGTTCCATGGCTTTAAATACTATTTACATGTCTTTGTCTACCTAGTCCTGAAACTTTAAATATCATTTTGAAATCATTTACCTCAGACATGGGATTTGAACCCATATGACTGGGACCTGAAGCCAGCCAAAACTCACAGTACCTCGTTTCAGGTCCTATGAAGCTCAGGTTCTTGATGTCTCATTACAGAAAGAATTCAGTGAGAGACAAAGTAATAGGTAAGAAGTGGATTTATTCAGACATAGAGAGAAGCACACTCCACAGACAGAGTGTGGGCCATCACAGAGGGTGAATGCGGTGGCTGTGAAATGTGGCATAGTTAGTTTTTATAGGCTGGGTAATTTCATATGCTAATGAGTGGGAGGACTATTTCAACCATTTTGGGGATGGGGCAGAGATTTCCCGGATTTGGGCCACCGCCCACTCCTTGGTCTTTTATCAGTGACTTGGAACTGTCATGGCACCTCTGGGTGTGTCATTTCACTTGCTGATTCAGAATCAAGGTCTAGTCTTGTCTACCATCTTGGTCCCATTAGATTCTAATCAGTTTATGTTGTGTCCTTGGGCTATGACATTCTTTCAAAAGTTGTGTCCAGCTGCTTCCCCCCCGTTACAATTTATATATACTGATAATTTCCAAAAATATATTTCCAGCCCCATCTTCATCCCTAAACCTTATATATATACAAATTTCTACTCTACATCTCCACTTGACTGCAAAAGACATCACGAACTTAAACCACCCTAAATCAGACATCTAATATTTCTCCTACCAAAGTGCTCCTCTCATGAACTTCTCCCAGTTTCAGTAAACGGAAACAGTTCTTCCACCTACTCAAAGCAAAATCTTGGAATCATCCTTGACTTCTTTCTTTCTGTCACATTCCACATCCAGTCCATTGGAAAAATAATCTTGATTGCCTTCAAAATACATCCAGAATTTGACTACTTCTCACCACCTCCACCATCGCCTTTATCCCAAGTTATTATTAATTCTCACCTAGATTATAGTTCAGTTCCCTTCAGTCGCTCAGTAGTGTCCGACTCTTTGCCACCCCATGGACTGCAGCACGCCAGGCCTCCCTGTCCATCACCAACTCCCGGAGCTTACTCAAACTCATGTCCATCGAGTCAGTGATGCCATCCAACCATCTCATCCTCTGTCGTCCCCTTCTCCTCCTGCCCTCAATCTTTCCCAGCATCAGGGTCTTTTCAAATGAGTTAGCTCTTCACCTCAGGTGGCCAAAGTATTGGAGTTTCAGCTTCAAAATCAGTCCTTCCAATGAACATTCAGGACTGATTTCCTTTAGGATGGACTGGTTGGATCTCCTTGCAGTCCAAGGGACTCTCAAGAGTCTTCTCCAACACCACAGTAGTAATGTCTCTGCTTTTTAATATGCTGTCTAGGTTAGTCACAACTTTTCTTCCAAGGAGTAAATGTCTTTTTATTTCATGGCTGCAGTCACCATCTGCAGTGATTTTGGAGACCCCCAAAATAAAGTCAGCCACTGTTTCCACTGTTTCTCCATCTATTTGCCATGAAGTGATGGGACCGGATGCCATGATCTTTGTTTTCTGAATGTTGAGCTTTAAGCCAACTTTTTCACTCTCCTCTTTCACTTTCATCAAGAGGCTCTTTAGTTCTTCTTCACTTTCTGCCACAAGGGTGGTGTCATCTGCATATATGAGGTTATTGATATTTCTCCCGGCAATCTTGATTCCAGCTTGTGCTTCATCCAGCCCAGCATTTATGGATTATAGTAGTAGCCTCTTAACCCTTATCTGTTGTAAGACTCTTACCAAATCTCGCTGGGGAGGCCACATAATATAAGGACTGAGAAATGACTGATGGATTCGCCAATGCAGGTCATTAGTAACGTTAGTAAGACTGCTTTCACTGGATTGATCAGTAATGTGGAAATCTGACTGAACTGGATTCCACAATACAGTGGAATTCTATATGCTCCTTGTTGATTTATAATAACTCATCAAGAAAATTCTCCTTCCAGAGTCTTTGTATTTGCTCTTCCCTCTGCCTGGACCGCCTTTCTTCCAGGTAGTCACATGTGGATTATCTGCTCTCTCTCCTGAATTCAGATTTCTATTAAAATTACAGCTTCTGAGAGATTTCTCCTATCAGGTTATTTAAAATAGCACCATCCACTCTCAATCCCTTTACTTCTTTATCTTTTTTTTTTTCCTTCTTAGCATTTATCACTATTTGAATATATCTCTTTATCCGACATCTCCCCACCCCCACTACACACACTAGAATGTAGGCTCTATGAGGGCAGAGACTTCTGTTTTCTACCATTTACCTAACCTGGCAAATAGCAGGTACCCAAATATCTGTCGAATGACTAAATAAGCAACCTTCGTCTCAAACGCACAGAGTTACTACTTGCGAACATAGAAAACTTTAAGACCTCGGAATATGCCCTCTTGGAACGTGGACTTACATCATTAGGGCCTCTTAGACGTCCCCCTCTTAGAAGACATACGGTATCGCTTCCGCCCTCGCTTAAACCTCAGGGAAGGAGGGGCGGAGGGTTTATGTCATCACCCTGCGACCGCCTGCTCCTAGACGCGCCGGCTGCTGGCGCAGCCCTTCGCTCGCCCGGCCTCCCCCTCCCTGGTTCCGCGCTCTGGTTCCGCCATGGAATCCAACAAGGATGAAGCCGAGCGCTGTATTAGCATCGCCCTTAAGGCCATCCAGAGCAACCAGCCGGACCGAGCGCTCCGCTTCCTGGAGAAAGCGCAGCGGCTGTACCCGACGCCGCGAGTTCGCGGTGAGTGTAAGATGCCAGAGACACTGAGGGGACATTAGAACTGATGGGGGGAATACGGGAACGGACCGACGGGAGCTGTTGGAGGAGGGGGAGGGGTGGCGAGGCGCGGCTACGCCTGCGCACTGAGACGCGCGGTGGCCTTCGGGAGGTGTAGTCTTTGGCTCCCACCCCTCTCCGGGATACTGGACTCTTGGTGACAGGGGCAACAGTGACTTTAGCTTTCCAGGTGCTTGCGGAATCCTCTAAGATTTGGAGTTCCCAAGAATGAGAGGTTCTGACAGATGGGGCGAAAGGAACTTATATGGAAGCGAAATCGAACTACTTTTCCCAAGGGGCCATTCGGTGGCCCAGGGCCAGTTGCCGGCCTGGGAAATATTATAGTTTAGGAAAATAAACATAACTCCTCTGAAGGAAGAAATAAGTTCTAGAGAAAGAAAGAGCACTTCTGACCTTCGGACGGCCTGAAAAGTCATCTCCGTATGTTTACTCCCTGGCACGTCTCCGGGCTAGGGTCAAGGACCACCCTCACCAGACTAGAGCCTGCCTTTTTCCCATTCCACACACCCGCTCACTCCCTCCTGGAGCCTCTTCTCCCGCTTGCGAGCTTCAGAGCGATGGCCTCAAGCACTCCCACCTACCCTCGCCCCGAAGAGTCCGTCAGTGGCCGGCCATATGAGCGTCAGGACAGCACCAGGCTGCTAAGCAGCCCTGGACTGTTTCCAAACCAGAGAGGGAACAGTGAGGTTGTCTGTACTACTCACTCTATCCAGGAAGCCTTTTTTTTTTTTTTTCTTTAACCTAAGTCTTCGGAGTTTTTCTTCACACACGCTGGAGGAGAGAAAGAGGTAGTTCATTAAAAATACAGAGTTTATACCTGCAATTGCCGCTAAGTAAACTGGCCGATAGCAGGTACTCAGAAGACGGAGTTTTCATCCTAACTGCTACCATGTGATCTTTCTGAGCTTGGGTTTCCTCAACTGGAAAATTGGAGGGCTGGCACAGATAATATGAATAACAATCATACCCATGAGGGCTTTTCACAGAGTTTAGACAGCTCTTTCAGTTTGTTTTCTCTCTTGAGCCTGCCCTATCAGGGAGGCAGAGCAGATCATTATCTTTGTTCTGTAGATAAGGAAATACCTCAGAGGCTAGGGACTTGTCCAAGATGACACAGCTAGAAATTGGAAAGTTCTGTGACTCTTTACATGTTCGCTAAAGGAATAAAATGAAACTGAACAGCAGCAGTTAGCTTTCTAACCCTTCATGCCCACATTATGAAATTGAGAAAGGGGAATCGTGGTGGAAGAGGCAGTCTAGAACGCCTAAGTTTTTCTCCCTCCTGACTCTGCAGGTTTGGCCTGTTTGCTTTAGAGAGAGTTTCAGTCTCTGTTTTCCACAGCTCCTGAGGTAACCTGCTCAAGGAACTTTTCTGTGAAATCACACTCTGTAAGACGGCCCTCTGTGTAAGGGGGCGTGAGGGCAGCTCCCAGACTGACTCCGGTACTTCTGGAGGTTCAGAAACAAGCAGCCAAGAATGGATGGTAACAGCATGCCTGCAGAACTCTTCTGTTACCAGGCCCCCCTGCTACACTTCAAGTGCTTGGATGGGTGTCCTTCCTGGAGCACAAGTACTGGAATTTGCTCAGGCAAGGAGTGACCTGCTGCATATTTGTCATATTCGTATTATTCTGGAAAGGGTATTTGCCTCTCAGCTCTCTGTAAACTTTACCTTGTGCCATTTGCAGGCACAAGGTAACAAGGATGTTACTGACAAGGATGTAGGGGTGATTTAGGCTTGAGATACGGAAACCTTGGTTAAAAAATACTAGGTAGTTGTCTACACTTGATGTGTAAAGTTTGAACTCATTCCACATACTCATTTAATGCAAAGACTTCTTTGTTTTTGCTTGCAAAATCTCTTCTTGGTGCTAAGTGGTTACAGAAGAATTGGTAAGATGTGATCATTCACCTTAAGGAGCTTACGTCTAGTGAAGGAGACAGTTACAGAAAAGATGATATTGCAAACTGTAAAACGAGAGCTGTGATTAAACAGAAATGAAGCCCAGTGTTAGATGCTGAGGACCTCTGGGTAGATGTGAAAAATTCAGTCCCTGCCCTTCACGAGGTGGAGGGGAATCTTGAGGGTAGGAGGCATGGAGAGTAAATTATAAGCAGTCTCATGACAGGGGTGTGAAACTAATGGTAGATCACAGTGAGGGAAGGCTTCGGGGAGTAGGATAAGAGGCCTTATTTGAACTGCACTTCAGAGGAGAGTAGGGGGCTTGAGAAGGGCTTGCTGGGGGAAAGATATGGAGGCTGGAAGTTGTAAGAGATGTGGGGGAAGAGACTGAGTGTAACGAGATATGGAGGCTTTGGAGGTGGTAATTTGAGTATGGAGGGGACTGTGGTTGAAAATAGGATGGGACCAGACTGGGGGAATCCTTTCCTGCCATACCAGGGTATTTCAGTTTATTGTGTAGTTAGTGGAAAAATGACTGAAGTTTTTGATAGCAGGTGGAAGATAGGGTACTGATCTTAAAACAACATATAGGGTTATTGAGTGGGAAGAGAGACTCAAGGCAGAAACCAGTTGGGAGACAATTGCATGGAGTGGGTTAGGAATTATGAGGGCTTAAGGTAAGGCAGCATGGATCAGAATAAATTCATTGGAGGAGAAGTGCTGAGGCTTCTGTAAGAAGGATGCTGAGGAAAAATGGGGACTCAGAATCCAACCCTATGTGATCAGGAAGAAACCAAGCTAAAGAACACGGGTGGGCAGAGATGGGCAGAGTGCAAGGTGCTGGTGGGATGTTCCAAATAAACTATCAGGTTGGAGCTCCGGAGAGAGCACCCGGTTCCAGCTGAGAGTCTGCCGTCATCAGTTGGATGGAGCTCCCTGGAGTCGTGCCTGGCTGAGGTCACTGTGGGAAGGTGTGAACGTGTAGCAGAGGTTACTGCAGACACAGACATTGCCACATCTGCCCTTAGCCAGTGGGCAGAGACAGAGGAAGCAAAAGGTGAGATGGAGCAGCAGCTGAAGAGGCAGTCCCAGGAGGGAGCAGCGGCCAGGCAGCCGCGGAGCCCTGTGTCAAGGAGGTGGTGAGCAGCACTGGCAGTTGCTGCAGAGGCCACGTGAGGAAAGGGCAAGTCAAGAAATGAAAGGCAGAGAATCAAGAGCATCGGACGAGGACTGGTCCTGGAGACGTGGAAGGACAGACAGGGAAAGGTTAGGAGTGAGAGGAGGCTCAGAGAAATCTTGAAGGATCCAAGAGGACTTGAAACTCTGCTGCAGGAGGTGGGATGGGGAGGCACCGGGGGCTGGACTGATGTACTCTGGAGCAGGGGTGGGGCCCTGAGGTGAGAAGTCACAGGGCAGGGGGAATGGAGCCAGTCGGTCCCTTTCTGAGAGCTTCTATCCAGTCCTGCAGCCTGGTAAGCAGTGGCTTTGCCTCAGGCTTAGCGACAGTGGTGGAAGGCACTGCGTTTTCCTGGGAGCTGTTAAGAACATCTACAGGCCTGTGTTTTTCCAGCATCCTGAGTGAAGGTTAGCCATGGAGGACAGCTCGGCTGCCTCAGGTTCTGTGAAGCACCTGGCACAGAGACTGACGAGGTTCAAAATGAATAGCTGGTAATGTGATGATCTGGGCTCATGAACCAGCTTGCACCGGGAACAGGCCAGCCAGGGAGGTGAGAGGACCCAAGGTGGGGGGCTGGGAGGCTCCAGGGCTTCAGAAGGTAAAGTCTCAACACTCAGCAGGCTGTGGACTGAGTTGTAACCAAGAAATGTCAGGACATCCCAGACTCCAGGTCCACACAGAGGCTGCCCAAGGTTCTGTGTGGTGCTGACTCTGGGGTTCAGGCTCAGTCAGGGAGGCCAGCACACGGGAGAAGAGAGGACTGGCCACTGAGAGGGTTTGGCATTCAGGGTCTAGGAGTGAGGGATATTTTAGGACTGGCAAGGTCCAGAGTGTGGAGCTGTCTGTTCCAAGTTGGTCAGCCTTTATGTACCCCATTGGGCACTCAGTCCTTCCATTTATCTTGTTTTATTGAGTCTTCTTTACCCCCTGAACAATCCTGTGAGGGCAGGAACTGTGTCTTCACTGAGGAATTAGGTACCTTGACAAGACCACGTGGCTCATTAGCAAAGGATACAGACTGTGCAGCGCCACTCCCTGGCTCTTCATCTAATCTGGCCTCCATCTCCCGACTACTTTGAGCACTTGTAGGTACCTAGAGAGCCTGGAGGGGAAGTGTCCCAGGTGACACAGTGTTTGCTGGAGGTGGTGCTCAGTGCTTTGGAGGCATTCACTCATTTACTGTTTCAGCTGTCCTGAGGGAGATCCAGGTTTACATGGAGAAGCTAAGTTGACTTGTCCAAGGAAACACCACTGTCAAGTGGCAGGGCCAGGTTTGAAGCGGGCAGTCTGGGTCTGAGGAGGGTCTCCTCTAGTAGCTTTGTCTGTACAGATGGTCTCACCTCCACCTCAATGGCTCCTGCTGCCACCCCAGCTTTGGTCTCTTCCTCCAGTTTCCCTTCTTTCTAACTGTCTGCCAGCTTTTCTGAGAAGGGGCAGAGTTGGGATTTGAACCCAACTCTGTCTAACTCCATCGCCACATTAAGCTATTCTGTTGCTTACTCTTCTGTGACTTTGCTTCCCAGGCACTGTGCTGTGAGGGGTGTAACAGTGAGACAGCATGGGGCAGTCATATCCACGGACTGGCAGAGGGCTTGTCCCGGCCACAAGAGAGTCTTAATTGTTAACACCCAGAAATCTTTAATTGCCACCTCAAACAGCAGTCTTCTGTGTGACCCAGGGCACATTCATTCCCCTTTACTCTGTCTTTGTGCAGTGTAGGGAAATTAGAAGGGCTGATTCCACATAACTAAAAAATCTTCCAGAATGTTCCCTGAAAGGTACCAGAGAGAGCCGATCCCACTTCCTGGCTGATGCTCCTGTGTATCTACAGTAATTGAATGGCCAGTCATATTGTCCTGAGGGCATCAGCCTGGACCCCTGAGGTTTCCAGAAAAATGAAAATAAACAACCTCTTTAAAAGCCTTAGGAAACCAGCAGACCGACTCCTCTCTCAGTCCTGTCTTGATCAGCATCACTTTGTTGGTTTCTGCTTTTGCCATTTCCTTGGTACCTGGCGTAAAAGTGGAGCCTGGGATGGCTTGACATCTCATGATTGCAGCTGAGTCCAAAACCTACTGGGCGCTGATACTTTGCCTCCCCAAGATGTGGAGTGCCCTGCCCACCCCCGACCTTGGTCACCTCACCTCCCTGGCCAGCCAGCTCATCAGCCCCGGTCACAGTATTAGCAGCTCCTCATTTTGAACTTTTACTGTATGTCAGTGTCTGTGCCAGGTAGTTACACATCTCATTTTATCCTCATTTACTGTGTGGGGAGATCCCCTGCAGGAGGACATGCCATCCCACTCCACTATTCTTGCCTGGAAAATTCCATGGGCAGAGGAGTCTGGCGGTGGGGTCATGTGGTCAAAAGGGTTGGACGTGGCTGAGCGCACACACATGCGCACTGTGAGGAAACCGAAATTCAGAGAAATCTCACCAGTCCACCAGAGGTCGGGATGTTAGGCTGAACTGAGATTTGAAGCCTGGGTCTTTGGGAATGAACTTCTTTCTCAGCACAACATGGCTGGAAGGGGCTTCTCCTGCCAGGCTCATGTGGTCTGGGATGGCAGAGTAGTCAAGAGCATGGTTTCCGGAGCTGGACATCCTGGAACTCGAGTGCTGCCACTCACCTTGTGTCGCCACGGGCAAGGTGATCAAACACAGCTCCTCCCTTATAACAGGGATGACAGTGATGAGACCCAGCTCTGAAGCCACTGTCAAGATTAAATGGGCAAGGACTTCCCTGGTGGAGCAGTGGATGGGAATCTGCCTGCCAGTGCAGGGGACAGAGGTTCCATCCCTGGTCGAGGAAGATTCCACATGCTGCAGAGCAGCTAAGCCCGCGCACCACAACTGCTGAGCCCACGCTCTAGAGCCGGCGGGCCACAGCTAGTGAGCCCCTGTGCTGCAGCTACTGAAGCCTGTGTGTCTAGAGCCTGTGCTCTGCAACAAGAGAAGCCCCTGCAATGAGAAGCCCCCGCACCACAACTAGAGAGTAGCCCCCGCTTTCTGCAACTGGAGAAAGCCTGAGTGCAGCAACGAAGACCCAGCGCAACCAAAAAATAAATAATTAATTTTTAAAAAAAAGATTAAATGAGCGAATACACACAGAGCACCATGTCCGGGCCTGCTGACTCATGGCGAGTGCTCACCACTGTGGCTTCTCTCCGAGCACCCTCTTGGGCTTTGGTGCAGGAGCCCCTCCACCCCCTCATGCAGGGCCAGCCCACCTGTCAGCCTCTGTGTTTGTATTTCCCAGCTGCTGACTCGGTGAGAACATGTGAGTTTTCTACAAGTAGCGCAGCAGGGGCTCAGGATACAGTGGTCCACTTGAGCCCCAGTGCTCTGCTCCCTGGAGCCCAGCTCTGGGCCTCCTCCAGGCCCACATGCATCGTAGTGCCTGGAGCCCAGCAAACACCTGGCACATTTGAAGGAAGCTGGGGACCAGCCAGGCTGCATTGCTGCCCCTCCTCTGCACGGAGGTGTCCTGGGTCCCTGCAGTGGCCCAGATGCCTGGATTCCCAGGGTGCTGTGCCCCAGGCATGACTCATGGGCTCAGAGCTGGCTCTGGGCCTGTAATGAGTGGGCACAGGGGACTCCTTTCAGAGATATGGGCCTTTCCTCATTGAATCAAAAGGCACCAAGGACTTGGGTTTGGATATCTGTGACCCTCTCTGAGCATGACCGCTAATGCCCTGTATAGACTGTGAACACTGAAGCAGGACATTGGACGTGGCCAGCCATTTGAAAAAGGTAAACAGTAGCAAGCGTGAGCACAGCAGATGTTTGTCCTGAGTCCCACACCGCCCCTGCCCCCTGGGGCAGAATCACTGCTCCCTTTCCTCTCCACAGCTGAGCGGGAGGAGGCCTTCCTCCCAGTTCCTGCTGACTCTGATGGTCCTACTAAGTGCAGCCCCCTTACAGAGCACTTTGCCCATCTTGGCACTCAACAGAGGGTGGCTATTACACACTTTACTTAGGGATTTTAAAAACCTAAAAGATTAATAGTTTATTTTTGTGCTGGGTTTACCCTCAGAACTGTGACTCCTAAGCAAGCGATTATCCCCTTAGTCCCTCAGGCCCAGGTCAGGAAAGGAGCAAGCTATGTTGGGAAGAAGAGTGGGTGGGGTGCAGGGGTCCCGGGATTTCCCAGGGCCGGGCAGGCCCTCAGCCATTGCTGGAGCAGGAGCCCTGAACAGTTGTCCTGCTTTTGCACAGCCCTGATCGAGTCCCTCAACCAGAAACCACAGCCTGCCAGCGACCAACCCCAAGCCACAGAGGCAACTCACGCGACCCATAGGAAAGCAGCTGGGGCCAATGCCCCCTCAGCCAACGGTGAGGCCGGAGGAGGAGAGAGCACCAAAGGCTACACCGCAGAGCAAGTAGCAGCCGTGAAAAGGTAGCGGACTGGGCGGGCGGGAAGAGCCAGAGCCTGGGGGGTTGGGATGTTTTCACATCTAGAGAAGGCTTCCTGCCGCCCGTCATCCACCTCACCTGGGAGGACCTTGAGGCTGGAGGATGGTCAGGAGCCAAGCTCACAAGGCCCTCTCCCATTTCCCATGAGGCCCTGGAGTCTAGTGTGGGCCTTGGGGCCCTGCTACCCGCTGCTGCCCCGGCAGCCCACAGCAAAAGCTGGAAACCGCTGATGCTGCTGGCCTCCTCTGCCACAGGCCAGCAGATCCTGGGCCTTTTTACACAGCCCCGTTTGTCAGAGATGAGGCCTGGTCTCCCCTCCAGATACTCCCCCAACCCACACTCCTGCCCCCAACAAAGACCCTTTCAGATCAGAGCCTGTGTGGGGTAGGGTGGAAACAGGAGGAGTTATCCCTCCAAGGCTTGGGCAGGCTCAGCGCGGAGCAGCTCACACCAGGCCGAGACAACCCAGCCACGGCTGCTCAGGATTAGATGCTCCCGCTCGCATTTCTCCGGAGGCCTCCCACCAGCTAGCCTTGGGAGTGCCTCTGCGGTCCCTGGCTGCTAGTGAAGATGTCAAGCTTCAGGCCTGTGTGTGACCCAGTGTGATGATAGTTTCCCATAAAAGTATTTGCCGAATTTACACCTTTCTGACCAGACAAGACCATGGGTTGTAGGCAGTAGAAGCTGGTGATGGGAATTTTCCTGGTTATCCAGTGGCTCAGACTCCATGCTCCCAATACTGGGGCCCAGGTTCGACCCCTGATCAGAGAACTAGATCTGACACACCACAACTAAGAGGTCAAATGGTGCAACTAAGACCCGGCACAGCCAAATAAAAATAAGTATTAAAAAGAAAGAAAGAAACCAACTGTGGGCCAAGAGTCAGGGAGTCTCCAGGGACCCCAGGAGTTAAAACTCAGTGGGAGAGAAACAGCGTCTCTTCAGGGCCCTGTGATGGGTGAACAGACACCTGCCACATCCGGCCTGTTTATCCCTCAGACTCAGACTGCCAGGAGGGTAGAGCTGCCGAACCCGGGGCACACCTGCCCTTGGGCAGAGGCCCCTGACGAACAGTCCTTCCTAGGTGCCTGCAGCAAGGGTGCTGTTGTTAGCTCAGGGAAATGGTTCCTGGCCCGGCAGAAACAGCATTAAATCCTAAATATATTATTGCTGTCTCCGCTGGGCCTGTCCTGGTCCCCCAGCCTGCTCAGAGCTGGGCACCCACACTGCTCTTTCATCAGCCACCTCCCTTCCCAGCCTGGGCCCACGAGAGCTCCCTCACCAAGTTCTACTCCCTCCTCCTCCAGGGTCAAGCAGTGTAAAGATTACTACGAGATCCTGGGGGTGAGCAGAGGGGCCTCAGATGAGGACCTGAAGAAGGCCTACCGCAAACTAGCCCTCAAATTCCACCCCGACAAGAACCATGCGCCTGGCGCCACTGAAGCTTTCAAAGGTAAGCTGACCCAGGTTTCCTAGTGTTTGGCTGTTCTGATCTCCTATCCTGGGGAGGGGAGGAGCAGCTTTTCCTGGAAGCTGCCTTGGACCCAAGTCCTTCTAGCTCAGGAGCTGCTTTTGGGAAGAAGGCCCTATAGTCACCTCCACCCCGCAATCTGTCGGAGTGCAGATGGTACCACTCCTCTCTCTCCTTCCCCCTCCCTCCACGGAGTTACAGCAGGGGAGCTGAGAACCAGTGCCTTTGCCAAGGTCACATGCTGATTGAGGGGCTGAAGGAGGCCTCCTGTGTCAGTTCCGCATCCTGGGATCTTGAAAATAGTTTCCCTGTTCTGAGAAGCTGAGTGGCCTGGATCAGAGCTTGGTGGCCTCCTCAGACCAGCAGCCGCGGCCAACCCTCCCCAGTCTCTCTACACACACACACCCCCACACACATACCACACACGACCTCTCGCCTCCAGTGGGGGACATAGCAGTCTCTCTGGACTCAGGGCCTGTTATTTCTGGGGAGGGGGCCTCAGTTCTGGCTGAAAACCTAAGCTGCCCTTTAATCGTTTATATTTTCACTGAACACATCAGGCACACTTGCTGGCTGTGTCCCAGCGCTGAGTGGCTGGTCCTGCAGTTCCCCAGACATCCCTTCTCTCCTCTCACACCTGCCTGTCCTCCACGGGACCTTCATGGTCTTAGGCTCACCTCCCTCTGGGGTGTGGTGACTGGCCCCCTCCCCGGGGCCAGGCAGGGTGCTGTGCTGTACCGGGGCTATGACCATCACCAGGTGGGGAGCCTGCGCAGAACAGACCCCCAAGATCCCGTGTGCCTCTCTTGGGGCTGCCCCAGGTGCTCCGTTCCAGCCTGCTCGGGGTTGGTTCCCAGTGGGGCAGTCTGCAGGCATCTCCCCCCGCTGCCTGTCCACCAACCTCAGGGGCAGAAGGAGAAAGGAATGAGGAGGCAAGGCAGCTGGGGTTCCTGTTTCTTCAGCCCTGGCCTCGGGGCCCTGTCACGGTGGGAGGAGGAGAGGCATTCTCACTCTCTAGGGGTTGCACGTTCTGAAGCAGATGCAGCTTTGACCTGCTGCCTTGAGGGTGTGGGCCGCTGGAGGACAAGAGACTGAGGAGGACTCAGAGCTGGGGCCTTCCAGGCACAGGCTTCCCCACCCCTGGGAGCTCTAATGGGGGCCAGGTGGAGGGACCACAGCTGGGACCCAGACCCCAGGGAAGAGAAGGCTTGCCCAGGCCACACCACCAGCAGTGGAGTCTCAACTAGAGCCTGGGGACCCGGCCCCTCCTGGCAGTTCCTGCTGCTCTCCGATTTACAATAGCACATCATGTGTTTGTTCAGCCTTCTTGTTGTGCTGTGACTTGAAGATTACATACCCTCCAGAAAGGATGCCCCATCCCACCAGACACCCCAGGAGAAAGGAATGAGGAGGAGGTATTTTGGTGGTTTTCATAAAGTCAGAGAGCAGACCTGAAGCAAGACTCACCTGGGTTTGATTCCTGGCTCTGCAGCATCAGACCTGTGTGAGCTTACACTTAACCTCCCTGAGCCTCCGTTTTCTCATTGGTAAAATGGAGATGAGCTCTTAGGGGTCAGTAGGGTAAGGCCCATAAAGGACCTGATCAATAGAAAAAATTGGACCATCATCATGCAGTGGAGAGTGAGGACTGAGTGTTAATCCTCCGCCCATTGCAGACTGCCCCGATTCATTCAGAGGTGTTCCAGCATCCATCCTCCCGCCCCGCCCTCTGCACCTTAGAGCACCACTTGAACACCTGAAGGAAGTGGGCGCTTGGCCACCATGGGCCCGCACCCCCAGCACCCTCGGACCTCACCTTTCTGCCTCCTTTCTTGCTCCTAGCCATCGGCACAGCGTATGCGGTACTTAGCAACCCAGAGAAGAGGAAGCAGTATGACCAGTTCGGTGATGACAAGGGCCAGGCAGCCCGGCACGGCCACGGGCATGGGGACTTCCACCGCGGCTTTGAGGCCGACATCTCCCCTGAAGACCTCTTCAACATGTTTTTTGGTGGTGGCTTCCCATCTAGTAAGTTTCCCTGCTCTCCCCCACGTCCAGGCCTCCCTCGTGGTGATGGTGGGAGATGGGATGCCAGCCTCTCCCCTTCCCAGCAGCCCCACTCCTGACTCAGTCCCTCTGACCCCCAGGTAACGTCCACGTCTACAGCAATGGCCGCATGCGCTACACGTACCATCAAAGGCAGGACCGCAGGGAGAACCAGGGTGATGTGAGTGAGGAGGGGGTGGGTATGGGGAGGGTGCCTAGTCCCACCCAAGCGGGTGAGGCCTGGATTGGGGAGTACCTTGCTATCCTGCGACAGCAGTACCCCCCCAACTCAGCCGGGAAGCTAACTCGGTCCCCCAGTTGCCATTCCACTAAAGGACACCAGAGGGCGCCACACTCCACAGCACCCACAGCGGGAGTTGGGCGTGATGGCCTCTGCTGGGAAATGGAATGCAGAAACCTCCCTGCTTCCAGGCAGGTTCCAGTGTTAATGGCCTTCGTGAGGTCTATATGTTCTTAAGGTCAGAATGACGTTTTCCAAGCAATGGAAGGTTAAACTTCACAAGAGAATTGTAAAGGATGACAACATAGGGTTGGGTCTTCTTTCTTCTCTTCAGTATTCTTTAATAATGTATACAAGAGCTGTAACAAGACAATGCATCAAACATCCTTTGAGTGCCACAGATTATAAGAACAGGTGGCTGACTGAAATTAAAGCAGTTAGCTAAGATTAAAATACTGTGGACAGTTGCAGAATATTTAAAATTATACCAAGCAGAGAGTTCTCTTTTGCTCTGATAATGTGGCCTTCTGCTTTTGTTTATTCATTTTTTAAACTTTTATTTTGTGTGTATTTAACATACAGAAGTTTTTTAAAATTGAAAATTACCACAAACTGAACAAATTTATTTTATAATTTCTCAACTGGCAATTTTTAAATTGGTAATAGGGTTCAGAATTCAGAAAGGTATATATAGTGTAAATCTCCTTCAAGGCCTGCCTCCCATTCTTCTGAAGGCAGACACTTTCGCTTTTTTTTTTTTTTTTCTTGTATTCTCTCACAAGTAAATACGTATACCCACCTCCCACCCCAGCATTTAGCCCCAGTTGCAGCTTTGTTTTTATTTGGGGAAACTGGCAGCTAGAGAAGTTTCTGTATTAGGGGGACCCATGGGAGGGAATGGGAGAGAGAGACCTCGTGGTCTGTCTGTAGACTCCCACCACCTGGGCTGCACTGTGGCATTGCCACCAGCGTCAGCCTGGGTGACCGTTGGCTCTTCCCTCTAGGGCGGGCTGGGGGTGTTTGTCCAGCTGATGCCCATCCTCATCCTGATCCTCGTATCAGCTCTCAGCCAGCTCATGGTGTCCAGTCCACCCTACAGTCTGAGCCTCAGACCGTGAGTACCCGCCGCTGGGGTGAGTCCCGGGTAGTGGGTGCACGGTGGGGTGGGGCGGGAGCTTTGGAGCCTCAGCCCCCACCAGGGGCCTTCCTTCCCATCCTCTTCCAGCAGGTTCCTGATCAAATTGCAGAAGCTGCTTAGAATCAAGAAAATAGACCTTGTTAAGCTGAGGTTCTTGATTTTTTTAGGATCATAGTCCCCTAAGAAAACACAGTGAAGCCTGCAGCTCTTTTCCCTAGAACACTGTGCATGCACACTGTTTTGCATATGGTTTCACGACACTCCCCATCTTATCTGCTGGCCTTGAAATAGGAACCTCTGTTCTTCCGTTCTGCTTGAGAGCCCTGAGACCATGAGAAGAACAGAGGCTCTAGAGTCAGAGCAAAGGTTGCTTTGAATCCCAGCTCCTCTACTAACTAAGCAGCTCTGTGACCTTGTACTAGTTATGTAACTTCTCTGAGCCTTTGCTTCCTCACCTACAAAATGGGAATACCTGCTTGTGATAATTAAATGAGTAATACACATAAAATGCCAGGCTCATTAGAAATGCTTGCTAACATTTGTCAAATGAATATACGGTCTCACACTGATAGTGAACTTGGGCAACTTATTTGCCCTTTGAAGGCATCAGCTCCCCTCATTTATTTCTAGCACCTGACCTGATATAGAGCGACTGCTTGGCTTCTATGGCCGGGAGCCCAGTGACCCCACCTAGCGGCCAGCCTCAGCCTGGGAGCCTGGCAGGATCCCTCTGAGCCAGCAGGGGGCAGAGTCGGTCCACTGGACCCACACCAGCCAGCACAAGCACTCTGTGGCCTGATGCCAGCCTTTTTCTCTGTAGCTAGAGAGCTGAGAGGCAGGAATGGGCAGACAGAAGCTGTCCTCACCAGAGCACTAACTTCTATCAGCATGTTGAGGCTCTTCCCTCAGCCTGCATGCATGTGTGCTAAGTCAATTCAGTCATGTCTGACTCTGCAATCCCATGGACTACAGCCTGCCAGGCCCCTCTCACCGTGGGATTCTCCATGGGCAAGAATACTGGAGTGGGTTGCCATTTCCTTCTCCAGGGGATCTTTCCAACCCAAGGATTAAACCTGCATCTCTTATGTCTCCTGCATTGGCAGGCAGATTCTTTACCACTAGGGCCCCCTGGGAAGCCCTGAGCCTGCAGAGCCTACAGTTAGAGCTAGAAGATTCCAAGAGGTGGAAGGATACAGCTCCTTAGAATCCTTCCTGTCATGTTGTTCCTAAGCCTGTTCACTCTGGACTGGGAGCCCCTGGATAGGAGGGCAGGCCCTCAGCAAGGATTGGCTTAGGGGATGAACAAGGGAATGGAAACACAGGGAGGTCAGGTCACGCAGCTCATCACAGGTGGGACCTGCACTCACCCTGGGTTCCCTGCTTCCCTGATCAGGCCCTCCCAGAGAGGGGCTGCTCCCCAGAGGCCCCAGGCAGCAGTGTGGTAAGCAGAGAGCCAGAGGCACACCTTGCTGTGGTCTGGACCACTCATATAGGAGGGAGCCTGTTTCTTTTCTCCAGAGCAGCATGGAGTTCCTGCTCTAGCCCCTACTCCTGTGGGCTGTGCGGCACCTTATGTTGGGGGCCCCAGTCATCCCTGGCGCTACCTTGGGTCTGTGGACCCATGCCCACTTTGCGCTTGGTCTGTTTCTGGCCAGGTCGGTGGGCCACGTCCACAAGCGAGTCACTGACCACCTGAACGTCGTCTACTATGTGGCAGACACGTTCTCTGAGGAGTACACAGGCTCCAGCCTCAAAATGGTTGAACGGAATGTGGAAGATGATTATATTGCCAATCTTCGAAACAACTGTTGGAAGGAGAAGCAGCAAAGTAAGTTTGTGTGTGTTTATGTGGGGGCGGAGGAGGGGGTGGTGTGTGCACAAAGCTTGAGAGCTTGGAAGAAGAAGGCACTGTTCCCCCAGCGATCTGTGGGCCCAGCACCTGGCACTGCTCTACGCCAGCCATGGCCCAGCCAAAAGCCAGCTACCACCCCTGTGTTTCCCCGGGGCTAGGAGCCAGGGGCCACCTGGAGATTTCTTCCAGCTTCCCGTAAATCACTGCAATCAGCCTGTTGTTTGGCTGCCATAGGTAACTGTGTAGAGAGAAATTGGGGCAAATCTGGCCACTCGCTGATTGGATATCTGGATCTATCTATGGGGCCCTGGGGCAGTCTGACCAGGATGGCAGGTTCTCACCTTGGCTGGCCTCACCTGTGTTCTATCAAAAGGTGCCTCTATCCTGCTCCCCAGCGGGGGTCTACCCTAAAGGGATTCTGCCCAGTCCCTGGGCCCGTAACTGCTCTTCCCCTCCTGCGCAGACCACGCTGACATCGTAGCAGCCTTAGAAGCACGCCCTAACTTGCCCTATTGCTTTGCAGAGGAAGGCTTGCTGTATCGGGCCCGCTACTTTGGTGACACAGACATGTACAACAAAGCACAGAAGATGGGAACCCCAAGCTGTAACCGACTGTCAGAGGTGCAGGCCTCCCTGCATGGATAGTCCTGGGCCAGCCGTGCCACCGAGGTCCAAGTATGAGCCAGGGCCTCCTCTGCCTGGCAACTCCTGGCAGCTCTGGTCTTGGTCATGAGGCAGAGGAGGGTATGAGGAGGGAGGGAGGGAGCCCAGTGATCGCGCAGCACAGTTTCCCTGTCCTCAGCCTGACCCCCAGCCTGCAGAGCTGGGAGTGTTCTGGGGTGAGTGGGGAAACTAAAGTCTGTCTCAGCCCTCCAGGGTGCCTCTATGGCACCCCACCCTGCCCCCTGGCTCCAGAACTGAGGGGTGCCCAGGGCTGCTCCTCATGCTCGCTTGGTCTACCCCAGCCCTGTGGTCCCCCTTGGCCCTTTCCCAAGTGTTACAGACTCTTATCTGTGCCCTGGGATCTAGGCCACCTGGTATTACTGGGCAGTCAGTAGACCCCCCCCACTTCCCCGGCAGACACCAGGATGAACCATGTGCGAATGGGTGAGCCGACAGCCCTTCCTCTTCCCCTGTCCTTCCAGGCAGGAAGAAATGTGGTGTGCATGGGAGGGAACCCGTGTGCAGGGGAGGGAGCCGACAGGCTGGGAGCAGGAGAGGCCCTGCCCCCAGGCTGGTCCTAGTCTGGTTGGATCAGAAGCACTCTGAGCAGCTGTACACCTGGCAGCCGCAGGCATCTGACTGCCCGGGCACCTCACCTGTGGTCTGAGGAAGGGAACAAAAGGTCACAAGTTCAGGGTCCGAGGAGCAGAGAGCCCTCCACACAGAGGAATGGGAGAAAACAATGAAAGGTGGTGGTAGCAGGCTCCACCCCCCCCACCTTTACCCCCTCTAAGCAGGCGCTGTTCCCAGCATTTGCCAGAGGGGACAGCTTGGACCAGGCCCAGAGGAGTGTGGGCAGAGCTGGTAAAGGTTCTTTTTCGTGTTGGTGCTCTGCCCACCGCCTCTTCTGCCTGCGTCCCCTCAGCTGCAGACTCTGCTCTGAGGCCATTTGCTGGTGCCTCTGGGAGAGAGGAACAGACTGCAGGGCCCAAGACTTGGCTTGTCGGTGGGGGCTAAGCTCCAGGCTCCGGGACACGTAACTGCCAGGCTAACTGTTACCACTCTCCTCCCCAGACTATGAAATCCCTGGAGAATGTTTGGTGACATGCACTGAGCCAAGGTGACGGACTGTACACTTAAGGAAAGACAAAAAAAGAAAAAAAAAATTAAAGTGGAATTGGAGGCCGAACGCTGCACAACTGCCCTCTCTCTCACCCAGTAAATGCAGAAATCTCTTAGGACAGACAGGAAAACCTGCCACAGGGCTGCTTCCCTTCCTCCCAGGGCTGGCAAAGGCTCGGGCTCCACATCAGCTCTCTCCTAGGATACAGAAACCATGGCAACGAAAGTAGAATGTAAAACTTGCAGCAAATGTCTGTGGGAAGGGCTGGGGGAGGGGGCACCCAACTTCCTTTCTTCCCCCCTCCCAGGAGCTACCACCAGTCACCTCAGTGGAAGCAATCAGAGGTGTTGGCCAAGGATAAAGAGGACGAGGAAAGAGAACTCTCCATAGAATGTAATTTATAGATGCGTGTATATGTATATATCTATTTATATGTAAATAACACATATAAAGATATATAGAGAGAGAGTCTACTTTTTGAAACTATGCAGGGATTTGGTTAGGTTGTTGAGTTGATTTCTTCCCTGATTTAGAAAACGAGGCCTGTTTGGGGAAGGAGCCTTGTCCTTCATAGCTGACAGCAGAAGGAAAGTTGGGTCACAGCTTCTAACGTTGCCCTCAAGCCCAGCCTGTTTTTGATGGCAGCAGTAATCATGATAGCATAAATCTGTAGAGAACTTGGAAGGCTGCCAACTTCATGATTAAACTGGAGGGGAGCAGGCCATGGGAAAAGAAGGTGCCCCTAGGGTCAGGTGCCAGGTCAGTGTTGCATCACGGTAGAAACCCCAGATGGCCTAGGGGGATGAGCCCACCCACCGTAAGTTTGGTCAGCTCAGGTGGGCACTTTGTCCTGGCGTCCGGGAGCCCCCCTGACCCCCCACCACCGAGAACAGCAGGATTGGAGAGGGGAATCAGGTTCAGCCTGACCACCTCCCCGCTTAGTCCCTCCGTGAGTTTTGCCTTATAGGTGCCCCCGGGCACAGCCCCATTGTTGCTACTGGTTTTCCCCAAGTCATGGACCAAGGACTCCAGAGGCTTTTCTTCCAAGAGTCAACCAGGTGGCACCCAGGACCTTGGGTCAGCAGCCGAATCCTGAAGAAAGTCCATGACCGTGGGCATCTCTGTCTCTACCCTCCAAGGACGTGACGCCACCTGGCCTTCTCTTGCACGTTGGACAAAGGATGAACCAGAAGGTTTTCTTCTCGTCACCTTCAAATGAGGATTTTTCTCAAAACAGCAGTTGCTGCCAGGGGAAGGGAGGGAGGTTTTATTTATTCCCACAGTTTATACTGGGCCTTTTGGAATTACCATTTTCCCCAAATTTTCCTCTCGTGGTGGGTGTGTCATTGAGCCTGCCATCCTCCGAAGCCTTACTACCCCAAACCAAGCTGCCAGCCAGGAGGGGGTCACCACCCTCCCAGAGCTTCTCTTGGCTCTTTTTTTAAAAGTCTCCCAACAAGTAGGATTCTTGCTGGGAAAGGAAGCTTGGTGAAGAAATGTCAAATATGGTTTTTAAACAAGGTCCTGCCCTGTGATGAAGCGGCCGCCCCAGCCCAGAGAGATGCTCAGAACTGGATGCGGATGAGAGCACCCTGCCCGCGGTGGCCCTGGTGCTCTGCCCCCACCACCCCAACCCTCTGGTCTTGGTAGATGTCCCTAGACGGGCTGAGCCATGTGCAATAAGAACATAGATCCTGACGGATCCCCTGAGAAGATGTATTTCTTGAATTAGAATTCTGAAATTGTATATCTATAAATATATGTTTATTATGTGATTGGTGGGTCTGTGTTGAGCAAGGGGGCCAAGCTTGGAGGGGAGAAGGGGGTACGAACACCTGTTGCCGCTGACACCGTCCTGCCCGGGCCACGAGGACTCTGGCGGCGAGTCGGAATGTCCCCTCGCCCCAGCTGACAGCCACTTCAGTCACAAGTGTTGTTCCAGGGCTGACTCCCATTGCGACAAAGGGTGAGCGGCTCAATTAGGCCAGGACCCGGGGGTCCCTGGCACTAATCCAGGGTGGGCAACCTGGGCCTCCCGTTGGCCCTACCCCGCCGATTCCATCAGGCCTGTGGTGAACACAGCAGATTCAGAACCTCCCTTCTCCCCAGCCTGGAGCTCCAGCCCACCCTGGATCCAGAACAAGGGAAAAGTTCTCAGAGTTTCTTTCCATCTCTGGCTGCACAGTCTTCCCAGCCATCCCTGCCACACCGCCCCCACAGCCCACCCTCCTCCCCCATGGAAAAGTTAAAAATGCGGCAGCCAGCGTAGGGCTGTCTGAATGGAGCGGCAGATCTGCCGGGGGCCTCCCAGAGACAGGGCCCGGCAGCCCTGACTGGCGGCCTGCGGCCCCTCCTGCCGCAGCTCCAGCCAAAGACAGGCAGGCTGCCCGGTGGCGCCACTGCAGCCTGGGAGCCCATTGGCTGCCCCCGCCCGGGTCACCGCGGCCCGCCGCCCGGTCTGCGAGCCACCACTTGTTGGCTGCGGTTGGCAGGGGCGTTGCCAGCCGCCCCCATTCACCCCCCCTCCCTAAGTCCCCCTGCCCTCAGCGTGCAGTTCTGTGAGCCAAAAGGGGCGGGACAGACTCCGTCTGACTGTTCGCCACAAAAAAAGAGCCTTTGACAAGTGTCCCCACCCACTGTCAGGTGGCACAACAAGCCCCTAGTCCATGCAAGTTCCCGGGATCAGCCAGCTTATCTCCCCGTCCTAGACTTGCCCCACGGGGCCAGGAGCACATACCCAGCCCGACTGCGGCCACATCCCCGCCCAGAGTTCCCGGGCAGAGTCACCTGGCTGTTGAGGAGAGGCGCACAGACTTGGAGGAATAGACTGTTGACAGTGTGGGCCCAGAATCCCTACCAAACATCACACCATGTGGTCTGAGCCTGTCAGCCCATTTCCCAGAGCAGGTGACTGAGACTCAGGCAGGGAAGTTCGTGCCCCAAGAGCCTCCATGAAGCTGTGCATGTCTTTGGGGTTTATGTAGCAGAACAATCGGTCCTTGAAGGGTCAGACCCATTCACACCAAGTAGAGTGGCAGGAGCCCTGAGTTCAGAAGGGTGGGAACGGGGAAAGGCCACACTAAGGGAAATGAGACTTAATCTGAGGGGCTGGGGCTGGGAACAGGCTGCCCTTAGGAGCTGTACACACTTACTCTCTCCCAGCAATGACAAAGGTGTCCACCTGCTCTGCGGGCAGCTTCCCTGAGCTGGCCGCACACTCCAGAAGCAGGACAGCGGATCCGTCAGATGTCAGTCTGCACCCCTCAGCCCAGCTGCTTGGACTGATCCCTCTACTGGCTGGGTGGCCTTGGGCATGTCTCTTAACTTCCCTCTGTCTCAGTGGCCTCATCTTCAAAATGCAGATAATAAAACCACCTACCTCAGTGGGTTACTGCGAGGAGTAAAAGTTATCCCATACATATTTAAAAAAAAAAAAAAAAAAAACAGGTACACAGGAAGGTCCATGTGTTATCTGTCCTCAGTCAAGGAAGATTAACCAAGCACCAACTGGAGTCAAATCCCACTCCAGACACGAAACCACAAAGCCGACTAAGACTTGGGCTGCCCTGGAGGAACTTCCAGCCGGGTGGGTGAGCCAGGCGTTCAGCAGACCCCCGTGAGCAGAGGACTGTGACAACAACAAATGGGGGAGCGTGGAGGAGTGAGCCGCTCGCAGTAAAGAAACTGGCATCTATGAGGAGGTGAGAGCGGGCAGGGTTCGGGTGGGCAGGCACTCTGGCTAGAGGGGACGGTGCGGGCAGAGTCCTGGGAAAGTACAGGAGGGAACGGCACATACCCCAGGCCCCCAGTCTTCAGCTGTCATCTCACCCAGTCACACCCAGGGGCCTTGGGCAGAGAAAGACGTTCACTGGGAATGAATGAACAAGCGACCCTGCGCCTCCTGAATCCTTGCTGTCCCCTGTTCACTCTGTTAGGGATTCACCAAGAGTGCCTGAGCCTTTCTTGCTGGGCCCTGCCCTCACAGAGGCAGCCTTGTGAGGGACGGGGAGTTGGGGGAGAGGCTGGCAAACTTGGAAGCCTATGCTGTGGCCTTCACACCATGGCCCTGTCCCCGCCCCCTACCCCCCACCCCACCCCTGACCCTCATGGAGGGATGTTTCACCAGGCACAGAGCCCAGGCTTCCTGTTACTTCCAACAGCCCCACAGCTGTTTGGGCAGGAAATAAAGTTCCAGGGCCCAGACAGGACCAGGGGTATGACGGGCATCTTCAAGACCCCCACGTCCAGGTAGCCCTCCCAGAGTCTAGGAGTCAGAACTTTGCTCTGGAGAAGAGTGGGCAGTCTGACCTTTCTTTATTGTGTCCTCCCCTTCCCCTTCATTAGTCTAAATAAACTACCAGGGGGAACCTGGCTGCCTTAGCTCGGACTTTAGCTGGGCTTTTCCTTGGGGGTGATGGGGTACAGTTCCAAGGTGCAGCTGGTACTGGTAAGGCCAAGAGGTCAGGCTTAGGGCATTCAGGATTCTGGTCAGCAGTGCCACTACCTTAACTGGATGGGTGGTTGCCATTTTTTCTGATGGACACAGTGAAGGGGCCCAAGAGACAGGCACCCAAGCAGCACAGGAGGATGCCGGTGGACTCGATACAGAGGAGGCACGTGGAGGCCGGAAAAGTGGAGTGAGGTCCTCTTCCTGTCTCCAGGTGACCACTCTGACCTTGGTGCCTGGTGCAGCCCCTTCCACGCACCCTTCCCTGACCCGCCTCCCAGCTCCTCCTGCCCACAACCTCCCTGAGCCTCCGCCTTCCTCCTCCCCCAGGAGGCCTGCCTGTGTTCCCACAGCCTGGGCCTGCCCTGCCCTCTCACTGGAGGAGCTCATGCAGTTCTTGGAAGAAGGTTTCACAGCCTGGAGAGGCACAGGCCTGTCTGGGGCCTGTCCACTTGTTCAGTGCTGCAGCCTCGGGGGCCTGGACACAGCGGGGCGTCCGTGAACACTGCTGAGGCACAGAGGAGCACCCCCAACACCACAGCACCTCTCTGATGGCCACTCGTAGCTGTCCCTCTGTAATTTTTCCCCCCAGCCCTGCCCAGGGTCACCCTCCAGATAGCTTTGCAGCCATAACCCCTCTTGCAGGACCAAGGACATTTCTGCCAGACCTGACGGGGCTCCAGGGAGGGCCAGCATCCAGCTGGACAGATAAGATGTGTGAACCAGTCTGCTGTGAGATAAGCACTGAGTGAGGCCTCCCTTTTCCCCACCTCCTGAGGGAAGCAGAGTCCTGCTCCCATGCCCTCCATGTCTCCTCTCCCTGTGGGGGGATGGCTGGACCAGGGGCTGGTGTGAGAATCATAAGCAGTGCTCATGCTCAAGGGCATCTCTGACGGCTGTCCAAAGCGTTCCCCACCCCTAACGGGTGGAAGAGGATGTGTTCTCTGGCGCTCAGGCCTCTGCCAGGTGGCACTACCCACTCCTGGGCTCAGACCCAGTTCTGTCCCTGGCTGCCTCAGTGCGGCCCTGGCCACAGGCCTCAGGGTCACTGCTGGCAGGTTTTGCTACCTGCTGGCCACCAGCCCAGGGCCCCGGCTGTTGAGGATGGCACCCTGGACCCCGTGCGTCAGACCACCTCCCACGGTCCCACATGGGCAGCAACTGTTTCCATGGTATTCCGGGGGAAGGGGCTTGGGGCCACTTCTCTTGGGACTGTGTGGGCCTCAGTCTCCCCCTGGTCCCTCCTCAGCACTGAAGCACTGGGCACAGTCCAAGAGATCAGGTCTCATGCCTCAGCTGTGAAGGATATTTGTATCATATTTCATTTGTATCATTTAAAATCTTTTTGTTATAATTGTAAAATTATACATAAAGAAGCACTTTTCATTTGTATCATTTAAACATTTTTGTGACAGTTATCATCATTCCACAGACCACACCTGCTAAGTCCTTGATGTCGATTTCTGTCAACCATGGAGCCTACAGGCTGCTAGCCTGACCGGGGTGGGCTTGTACAAACAGGCCAACCCAGGGGTTCGGGTCCCTCCCAGACCCAGCCTCACCCCAGGACCTGAGCCTGGGGTTCACGCAGCGGGGCAGGATCCAGGCCACGGGATGGAGTTGTATGACCTACATGTGTTTGTGTTATTAGCTTCAGAGCTGGCAGGCGGAGGCAGTGACACAATTCGAGGAACTGTTGACTCCGCTCAGGGCCCTCCCCACGCCTGCAGCTCTGAGAGCCAGAGACGCATGAGGACTGCACGTCCCCGCAGGGCGCTGCTGATGTCAGTGCCGCCGGGGGCCTCCCATGGGCCCTTGGGTGACCCTGGGTCAGCTGCCTGGTCTCTGGCATCCTCCCGCACCCATTTGTGCAGTCCCAGCTTCTGAGGTCCTGGCCTCCCCTCCTCCTCCCATGCTCCCTCCCCCTCCCCACCCCTCACTGACTACAGAGGGAGGGGGGAGGGGGAGGTGATGGGGTGGGGTGGGAGTCACCCTGCCTGTTCGATAAGCTGCGAAAAATGACCCCCAGGGTAAGGAAGCAAGTTCCCCCTCTTTGCAGACTTCCTCATAGATTCCTACCTCCTCTGTGGTTGGTGCCTGCAGGTGCCAGCATCCCGGGATAAGCTGGGGAGAGCTTGGGCCTTGGCCAGGTGCCCCAGACTGCGGCTCCAGGAAAGGACCAGGGCTCCTGGCGAGGTGCCCAGTTCTGACCCACAGGTGGGGGGATCTTGAAGCCAGATCCCTGTCACACGGGAATATCAGGCCTGTCCTGAGGACTAGGCACATGAGATGAGGTACGTGGAAGTTCTTTACAAGCCTGGAAGTGCCCCACAAGGTTAGCTGTGGTGTTGGTTTTGGTCCTGTAACTTTCCTGAGACAGGACAAGGGGCCTGTGGCCACACTGAACTCTGCAACAAGGGCTGAGACAGACATCAGTGTCAACAGGAACCAGGAGTTAGGGAATTTAGTAGAAGGTGCCAGGTGCTGGGCTTGGGGTCTAACTCTAGGCTGCCTGGGGAGGGCAACAAGGACACCCTTGCCTTCAAGGCACAAATAATAGTGTTGGAGAGGACAGGCTCCCCAAAGAAGGGTCTCACACTGTGTCTGCCTGAGCCCTTGGGCCCCTGTGTGGGGAGGGGATGGGGTAGAGGGGACCACCAGGCATTTCCATTGCCCACTAAACAAAACAGTTCCCTTTTGTTTAGTGAGTGCAGTTGGAACTTTGACTGGAAAAGAGGTTCCACTACAAAAATGAATATTGAAAAACCAGAGACCTCATCTAACCCCACAGTTTCACCAGTGAGGAAACTGAGGCCCAGAAAAGAGAAGTGGTTCTTCTAAGGCTGCCCAGCTCAGCTGTGTCAGAGCTCCTGCCTAGGCTACTCACCCCTGGTCTGCGAGAAAAAAGGCAACACCCCAAGGATGAGGAGGACA